>NC_090227.1:10468789-10718789 GCF_024489055.1 Chanodichthys erythropterus | reverse complement strand
GCATGCAGCACAATAGATCTGAAATACACATTTTTAAGAAAGCCTTGCATAAAGAGTTATTTTTTTGAGTAAATCCTACACACTGGTGTGTGTGTATCCTAAATTCATTGTTGCCCTATATGCCTATGTGTGGTCTAATACATGTTTGAATATAATAATACTAAAACTATGAATTTTTCTATTTCTCACCTTACTATAGCTTCTTTGTTCTCCGGTTTAATGATCCCAGTGAAACCGCAACTAATTATAGCATCAGTCCATGCAGAGAGATCAGTTTCTTCTTCCACCTGAAATAATGAAATGTATTATTGTATATACATTTAAAACAAGTTCATACAAATTTAATCAGCCTTTGATTATTTTTTTCTACCTTTTGAATCAGTTCAAAAAGTTCAGCATCATCCACATCATCTTTACTGAGATTTACTTCATCCAAATCTCCTGCTGAGAGATAGTCAAAGCACCACTGTCTCAAGAAACAGGGGGCTGGTCCACCCTGAGCAAGACTGACTGAAAACAACTCTCCTGCAGTCCTGAAAGAGAAAGCACAAACATACATAAAGATCAAGCCTGTTAAAACATAAATAACATGTAAATACAACAGGTAAAACACATAAAAAATTGCTAACCTGAAAAATCCCTTCTCCAGATCACTTAAGGAGTAGATCGGGCTCTTCCCACTCTGGTGTCCTCGGTGCTCAAAGAGGCGTTTCTCAATCTCACCAATCAAATCTATGAATGCACATGTACATATTTATACAACCACAGAGTAATAACACTTTGTCATTGTATAAGTTTAAAGTGTTTTAAATGTGGTTCCCTTTCAGTCGGTCACGTTCGACGTACGTCAGTAGTGACCGACGAATTGGGATATCGTTTAGAGAGCCCTATCAGCTTCGTGTGAACTAAAACAAGCCAATGGAATTGGCGTGCGATATTTGCATAATGCGCACCGCCCCCCGACAGGTGTATATAAATAGGAAGCAGATGCAATGGAGTAGCTGTCTTTCGCTTCGGAGCCAAACACTGGTGTCCTGCTTCAAAAGACTTTTTCAAAGTGAAACTAAAACTGCCTCAGAAGAGGATCAACAGCGCTGTTTTGAGTTGGCAGTCAAGGCACTTCAGCGAGGTCGTGAGCTTCCGGGAAGCCTGAGCTTAAAGCTCTCAACTGCTGTTTTAACAGCAACCCTCAAATCTCCACTACTAAAAGATCAGAGTGTGTTGCGATTTGGGCCGGTTTCCACGGTGTGTGTCAGGGAGTGGTGTACCTGCACACATCGCGTCACTCCCTGTGTGCTTCAGCACAAGTGAGCTGACTGTTCCCCTTCTAAAAGAGCTTTACAGACGAACCCTGACAGTATGTCATTTCGTCTGTGCGTTACTGGGTGCGGTCATTCCCTGGTCCCTGCTGATGGGCACAATCGTTGCATCTCGTGTTTGGGCGTTCAGCACGCAGAGGCAGCTTTTGTGGATGGTTCATGTTCTCATTGCGGGAATATGACTATCGCGGTGCTGAGGTCTAGACTCTCCATCCTGAAGTCTCAGGAAGCGGGGGTCCCCTCCCCTATGCCCCGTTCGACCGTTTTTTCCGGCCCCGGTCGGAATGACGGTTCGGCGGCGTATAGGAAGGGTGACTTGAGGATCATGGTCAGGGCTTCCCCGCCGAGCACCGCTCCGTGGGCCCCTGCCGCCTCACCAGCACCGCAACCCATCGTGCCACCGTTGGTTTCCGCTGGGCCCTCTACGGACTGTCCAGCCGTTACCTTTGGTGCGCCTGCAGTGGAGCAGATGTCGATCTCTGCATCGGAAGGTGAGCCAGAGTCCTCGGGGGAGGAAGATCTGGACGCGCTACCGCCCTCCGGGACGGTAGCATTGCCCGAGTCGGATCCCGAGGTGACGGCTGTGCTTTCCCAGGCCGCCTTGTGTGTCGGGCTCGAGTGGAATCCTCCACCCTGCCCCGGCCCATCTCGGTTGGATGATTGGTACTTGGGGGGTCGCGCTGGTCCGGTCCGGTCCAGCGTCCCGCCCCAATGCCCTTCTTCCCGGAAGTGCATGATGAGGTGACCAGGTCTTGGCAAGCACCGTATAGTGTTCGTGCAAGGCCCGGTCCCTCGTCCACCTTCACCTCCCTGGACGGCGGAGAAGCCAGGGGATACGCGAGGATCCCGCCAGTCGAGCGGTCTGTTGCGATGCAGTTGTGTCCAACGGCCACTGGCTGGCGTGGTGAGCCGCGCCTCCCGTCCCGGGCCTGTAAGTTCTCAGCCGGTCTGACTGAGAAGGCTTACAGAGCCTGTGGGCAGGCTGCCTCCGCCCTGCACGCGATGGCCCTTTTGCAGGTTTACCAGGCAAAGGCGCTGTCGGAGATGCCCCAGGAAGGGCCTGACCAACAGTTGCTTGGGGAGCTGCGCGCTGCCACTGACCTTGCCCTCCGGGCAACGAAGGTGACAGCACGCTCTGTTGGTCATGCGATGTCTACTTTGGTAGTCCAGCAACGCCACCTCTGGCTGACCTTGGCAGACATGCGGGAAACCGACAAACATCGGTTCCTGGATTCCCCCGTGTCTCCGGGCGGCCTTTTCGGCGACGCAGTGGAGAGCTTTGCCCAACAGTTCTCCGCTGCACAGAAGCAGGCTGAGGCCATTAAACACATCATGCCATGGCGGTCCGCTGCTGCCTCCACCCAGCCATCTGTGGCTCAGCCTCAGCCTGCTCGTCGCCGAGGGCGCCCGCCTGCGTCGTCCTCCACCCTTGCTAAGTCGGCAAAGCAGCAGCCTTCACCAGCCAAACAGCAGGGTGCCGGTCGCGGTGCCCAGCCCGTCTCTGCCAAGCCAGGTGGCAAGCGGTCGAGGAAAACTCAGCCCTGAGACGGGCGACCTGGAGGGGAATGTTCCTGCTCTTCAGGAGAGTATTCCATCTGCTCTCCCACCCCCGGAGGAGGGCCGGGGGGAATTTGTGTTGTCTGTCCATCTACCGCCGCTGGCTGCCCGGAGTCCAGCGGTACCCACTTTATCACAAAAAGAGCAGTTTCCTCAAACTCCAGGTCACAATAGGGCGTGTCTGCCAATGTGCCAGGCCCCGCCTTACCGCTCGCAGCCCCCTCCCATTCGCCAGCAGGTGGCAGTGTGATGGTGCAGGCCGCGTCCCGTGCGCCGTCTCCCATACGCACTGCTGCCTCGCAGAGTCCGACCACACTCCGGGCCGCTTCCATGCCGTCCGAGTCGGGTCCCCGTACTCTGCCTCGCTGCCCCACCCCCGGTACGTCTGTGGTGCCTTTGGTCCCGCTGGTTCGGAGTCTGGAGGCATGGATCGCGCTTCCCAGCCCGTCCCGCTGGCTCATTCGCACCATTAGACTAGGCTATGCGATTCAGTTCGCCCGGCGTCCCCCGGTTTTCAGGGGTGTCCACTTCACTCAGGTGTCGTTGGACAGTGCACCTGTTCTCCGGGCGGAGATTGCTGTCCTACTGGCGAAGGATGCAATCGAGCCGGTCCCTCCAGCCGATATGAAGTCGGGGTTTTACAGCCCCTACTTCATTGTACCGAAGAAGGGCGGTGGGCTACGGCCAATCCTGGATCTGCGCATTTTGAACCGGTATCTTCACAGGATGCCGTTCAAGATGCTCACGCAAAAGCGCATTTTCGAATGCGTCCGTCCCCAGGATTGGTTTGCAGCGATCGACCTGAAGGACACGTACTTTCATGTCTCGATTCTGCCTCGACACAGACCCTTCCTACGGTTTGCGTTCGAGGGTCGGGCATATCAGTACAAAGTCCTACCCTTCGGGCTGGCCCTGTCACCCCGCGTCTTTACGAAGGTTGCGGAGGCGGCCATTGTTCCCCTCAAGGAACAAGGCGTTCGTATTCTCAACTATTTCGACGACTGGCTGATCCTGGCCAGCTCGCGAGAGCAGTTGTGCGAACACAGGGACATGGTTTTAGCTCACCTCAGCCGGTTGGGTCTTCGGGTCAACTGGGACAAGAGCAAACTCGCCCCTGGGCAGAGGATCTCTTATCTCGGCCTCGAGCTAGACTCGGTCGCACGGACTGCGCGTCTCACCGGGGCGCGCGTCCAGTCGGTGTTGAACTGCCTGAGCTCGCTCAAGCGCAGGACAGCGGCCCCACTGAAAGTTTTTCAGAGGCTCCTGGGGCATATGGCATCTGCAGCCGCAGTCACGCCGCTCGGATTGCTCCATATGAGGCCGCTTCAACACTGGCTCCGCGGCCGGGTCCCGAGATGGGCGTGGCAGCGCGGCACGCTCCGTGTCCCCGTGACACCGAGCTGCCGTCGAACCCTCATCCGGTGGTCGGATCCTTCGTTCCTGCGGGCCGGAGTACCCCTCGAACAAGTGTCCAGGCATGCTGTGGTCTCCACAGATGCCTCTGCCACAGGATGGGGGGCCACATACAACAGGCAACTGTGGCGACGGGACGTACGTCTCCGTTCCCTCCTTCAGGGAACGAGGGTCACATACGTAACCGAGACGTTCCCTTTCAGTCGGTCACGTTCGACGTACGTCAGTAGTGACTGACGAATTGGGATCCCAAATAAAGCGCCACAGTTACGAAACCCCTTCCAGTGCTCAACGCGAGCTCTATCCGCCCATAGCACCGGAGGAACGGAGAAGGGGGCGAGCTCACGCCGAGGAGTTTACTGCTGTTTTACCTCATACCCACTAAGTAAACTAGACTACACTGGGAAAGCGAACCCGTAGGGGACGCTGCGGAGGCCACTACCTACCCAAGGGGGAGGAGTTTACGTGGAGAATACACATATGGACTGGCCCGGGGGGCAGTACGCATATGGAGTCCCTGGGATGGCTCCACCTGGGTAGGGGGAAAGACACGGACTCGCCATAGGGAGTTTTAAACCGTGGATAATTACACATATGGGACCGCTCACGTAGAGGAGTCACGACATATGGGCCCCAGCCAACAGACAGCGTCAGCGACGGATGTAGGCCTGGCATCAGACACTCCGCAATGTCCGAGCCGAAGGGGGAGGCGGAGGAACTCGACAGGGTTCGCCAAGCGGGGAACACGACTGGAGTCAAAATATGCACGTATCTGGCCCAGGGGGTGGGAATGGCATTGCAAGCCGACACTTTACAGCGGGTTCAACGCGTCTACCGGCTAGTGGAAGCGAGTACACGAGAAGATACCGGCTCTACACGAAGGCTATAGAATCTAGCGAACGTGTTAGGTGTCGCCCAGCCCGCAGCTCTACAGATATCTGTCAGCCATAATCGGGGGTCCTCTCGGTGAGAGGTGCACCATTCGACGAACAGGTTCCACTTCAGCGCATAGAGGCTCCTAGTGAAAGGAGCTCTAGCGGAAGTGATGGTGTCTACGACCGCTTCCGGGAGATCACTCAGAACCTCCGCATCCCGTCCAGGGACCACACGTGGAGGTTCCACAGGTCGGGACGCGGGTGCCATAGGGTGCCCCGTCTCTGGGTCATGAGGTCCTTCCTCAGAGGAATCGGCCAGGGAGGGGCTGTCGCGAGGAGGATGAGGTCCGAGAACCAGGTCCGAGTGGGCCAGTACGGCGCCACTAACAGAACCTGCTCCCCGTCCTCCCTGACCTTGCACAGGAGTTGTGCGAGAAGGCTCACTGGGGGAAACGCATATTTGCGCAGACCCTGGGGCCAGCTGTGTGCCAGGGCATCCGTGCCGAGCGTGCCGCCGGTCAGAGAATAGAACCACTGGCAGTGGGCAGTTTCTGGGGAGGCAAACAGGTCTACCTGGGCCTCGCCGAAATGCTGCCAAATCAGCTGAACCGCCTGGGGGTGGAGCCGCCACTCGCCCGCAAATGGAGGCTGCCGTGACAGCTTGTCGGCTGCACAGTTGAGCACAACTGGGACATGAGTGGCCCGAAGGGACCTCAGATGCTTCGGACTCCACAACAAGAGATGGCAGGCGAGTTGTGACATGCGACGGGAGCATAGACCACCTTGATGGTTGATGTATGCAACGGCCGCAGTGCTGTTCGAGCGGACCAGTACGTGCTTGTCTGACAGCAGCTCCTTGAAGTGGCCCAGTGCAAGACTTTCTGCTACCAACTCCAGGCAATTGATATGCCAATGCAGCTGAGGCCCCGTCCAAAAGGGAACATCTCGATTACGTATGTGACCCTCGTTCCCTGAAGGAGGGAACGGAGACGTACGTCCTGTCGCCACAGTTTCTGTACCCTCGCTGATGTGCAGACACCAGTTGTCTCCTCAGCGAAAAACAGAGTGCGATTGCATCTACTTCCTATTTATATACACCTGTCGGGGGCGGTGCGCATTATGCAAATATCGCACGCCAATTCCATTGGCTTGTTTTAGTTCACACGAAGCTGATAGGGCTCTCTAAGCGATATCCCAATTCGTCGGTCACTACTGACGTACGTCTCCGTTCCCTCCTTCAGGGAACGAGGGTTACATACGTAACCGAGACGTTCTCTTCTCCTTTTCCTCCACTTCCATAATGGAAAGTGTTACAGTTGAACCTCACAGCCTAGCCAAACAATCATCCTCCCCACACAATCTTTTATATTTTCAGTTCCTTAATATTCTCCCTAGGAGCCACCTCCATCCACTCAACTCACCCTAACAATTAAGTTTAGCAAATATGTTTTGGTAGGACAAGGTGTCCTACACAGGCAGATAGGTTGAATGTTTCTGCTGATATTGTATTTTATACAATTCACATATTTTGTAACCCATACAGGAAGTAAAAATACAAGCTATTAACATTGTGTTTTTTAGATACATTATATGGCAAAAATAATGTAAATTAAAGGGTTAGAGCAAGAATAAAAAAATTATCATAAAAATGTAATTTTTTATTTTTAAAAATGTTTCATGAATGCAAAAATCCTTACAGAGAAACTGACTTTTCGAATGGCACCTGAATCAACACCTGCTTCCCCCAAAAACGTTACATGCCAAGTGTTGCCAGGGGTCCCTTTCTTTTGACGCTGCCACTGTACCATAGCTCTTTGAAAGAAGTCTGTGCGAGACACCCAGATGTTGAAATCCTTGCTGGCATCTACCCTCCTTGCCAACAACCTCAGTATATCATCTGGGCTGTGAAAAGAAAAACAAATTAGTCAAATTGTATATTCTTACATGTGTTTACATGCATTGATTAAAACACTCTACCATTGGAGGTCTGAGCTTTGGTTGTAGTGTTCAGGTGTGGCAGATGTAGGACTGTTCGCACCAAACATCTGTAATGCACTGAGAATTTAACCAAAGGTTATATTCTAGTTATCACTACACAGAACATGTTACTAAATAACCCCATAAAAAATTATTGGTAATGAAATACTTTTAGAAATCATAAAATATTACCTATCACCACATATACTTGCATGAATGGGCAACTGTCTGTGTGTAAATATCTCTAAACAGATGGGACACTTGTCCCTCATCCTACAACATCAAGAAAAAACAAACAATGAAATATGACATGGCAAGTAAAAGCTTTCTGTAATTTGCAATTTATTAATTGATGTATCGCTAATCCCAGTCTTCTATAATTATTGGCATGGAAGCAATATTGTGCAAACATTATGAGGCCATGTGCACAAAACATCTTAAGGCTAAAAGTATCTCTAACTGGCAGATTTAGGAGAAACTCTGAAAAATAATGGGTGTGTCAGTACTAAATTTAGGACTCCTAAATTTTTGCTTCAGGAGTATTTCACAAAGCATTTGAGCACTAAAACCAGCTCCTAAATCTGAAACATAATACCTTTTACTGTTTTTTATGATTATAATCGCTGACTGAGACTCCGTCAGCCAATCACTGTGGTCACAGTTAGTACATTAGTAAGTGTGATAACACAATCCATAGCAACACGTTCAACCCTCTCAGCTTAAGACTTCTCTCTATTCCTTGGTAAAAGTTGGTCTCGGCAGAATTGTGAATAGGTTTTAAGAGAAAACTCTTAAACTAAGTACTTTTACTTCTATTTAGGATAACTCTTAGTGGTAAGATATATGTTTTGTGAATAAGGAAAAAATACATACTTATATGAGTATTTGATAACTTTTAATAATACAGATTCATATCACCTCATAACTTGTGGTGGGTGTAGGAGAACAGGGTCGCAGAGGACTGATAGGTGCAGAGCTAGAAGTTGGGGTGGCAGTACTGGCTGTCACAGAAACTATTTTTAGTTCTTCATCATCATCATCCTCAGCATCAGCAATCTGAAATAACAAAACTGGGTATATATGCTGCCTAATACCAAAGTTTATGGAAATGTCAACAGTTGCTCTATTGTATATAAATAACATACTTCATCATCAGCTGATTGTGTGCCACCACAGGATTGGACATGCAAGTATAAAACTAGTAATGGCATTGTTGTTTTACATGTCCGACACTCCACCTTTGGCATCGTTGCAAACTCCTCTGCTGAGAATGGAAGTGGATCGAGACATAACTCATCTTGAAGAGGGACCATGTAGAGTGCCGGCCTTTCAGTGGTTGTTGCCATTTTGATAAGGTTGCCAGTATAGCCCTCGGAGTCTGGAGGGACAACAACGAGCCGCCTTCTTCCACTGTCACCTGCCAATTCAAATATACATTACAATACATCAAGGATTAGGGGGCCCGTACAGTACAATAAGGCTTATGCCCATAAAGTGGAAGCTAAAAAATTATTAGTAACGAGCAGTGCCCCGAGTTTTAAACATACCCTATCACTTCCCTGACTGTGCAATATTATAAAATAATTACTTCTTCTAACATGGTATGTAGTATACATGTGAAAGCTGTGGGATGGCTGGAGAAAATGTGTAATTGTAACCCTGTGTCTATAATACCACTAAAAATATCACTTTTGTACAGTTTGCACTAAAACAGTTATGTGTTGTCATGCTTGTGTCTGCTCTGGTATTTAATATAATGCACCTGGTGCCTTATAAAGCAGCCACCCTCCAGCGAGTAATCTCAATTTGGGAAATTCAGCTTCAAAAAGTTTGCATAACTACAGAAAACATGAAACAGAACAAGGGTTTGCAAAAAAAAAAAAAAAAAAGCACAAAATTAGAACACACAGAAATGATGTACAAATACATATGTAAGATAAAATATTATATTAGGATTATGGAAGGATGCAACATTACAAATCCTAATATAAGATTTTAATTCAAAGAAATAAAACCCAAGTCACATCTATTGGCCCCTCATAAACAATGGGAATTAAGGTTTGTGTTGAATATTTAGAAAAAATAATACTACTGCTAGCTTGTCAATAACTATAATTACCAAAATACAGCTTGTGGTGATCACAGAAGAGGTTAGTAACTGCTTATTAATGAAACAGCTCATCTATGGGAATGCTGCATTTACTTTGTTCCTCTTTCCTTAGATTATATGACATCTTTCCTTAAGCATAAGATTGTTTGAAATACACGAGCAATTAAGAAAGCAGGCACTGAGCTTGATTTCTTAAAAACTTGATTAAACTATCCCATACAATTCCTATTCGTTATAAACGTTTGTATTACACTAAACATGTTACACTGTCATTTTTTGGGGCAGGTGACCTTACATCAACATAGCCACAAAGTTGTTCAAATGTTTAACAATACTACAGTAAAATTGTACTTACTTCAGAATGGTTCATGTTTGAAGAAACTGAACAAATACGTTTGCCCAGCCCTGCCTGTAGTAGTTCAAGCTCTTCGGATGGTGAGGGTGAGGTGTCAGTTATTTTGTTTAAAAGATAAATGTGAATGCTAAATGGCTTCCAAGCTGTTGCTTTTGATTGCACTTGAGGGTGTGCGTTTTGTCTTTTTTTTTACATCCCAGGAAAAGCTCTATAAAACAATAAAACAGTGTTTCTTTTATTAAAAGGTGCAAAAGAGACAAATTAAAGCATTTAATTGTTTGGAGAGAGTGCTGATGATAACCTGGTCATATCCTGCTCTATTCTTGGAGTAATAGCAGAAGGCTGCTGTTGTTGTTGCTGCTGCTGATGACCCTGAGCTGCCTGATAAAAACCAGGAGAAGGCTGCTGCTGACCCTGAGCTGCCTGAATCTGAATCTTATCTTTGGGTCAGAAGATTTATTAAATTGTGTGCCACAGTAGCAACATCTGGATTCTCTCTCTGCTAAAAACGTGTTATGGCAAAATAAATATATGGCATTACCAAATTAATCGTACACTAACAATGAGCATCGTTTAAACTTAGCCATCTAACGCAGAATTTTAAAAATGTTGGGATGGAACGTTTGTTTAAATCAATGTTTAAATCAAAAACATCAACAGATTCTAAATGAGTCTGAGCTTGTATCACTAAAGGAGATGAGCAGTTTTATTAATATTACACAGGCTACTTCAACGGTATAAATCACATGTTTTAGTGCAAGTTAAAGAGCAACAAAACATTTTTGGAGTTTCTGTTATTAACAGAGGTGGGAATGTCTGTGTGTGTTCACCTACAACAGCCTATCAACTACATACTCTAGCAACACCCAAGCAACTGCATAGCAAGAGCCTAGCAACCACCCAGAATCTCCTAGCAAACACCTAGCAAAACACTTTAGCAATCACCCAGAACATCTATATTCTGGCCTAACTGACCAAAGTTTACATTTTTTAAACAAGACTTTAACCAACATAAATTTGTCTTTCAAAATTTTCAGTATAGTTATGGTTTTTCTTGATTGCTAACGCACAATTCATGAAACAATTCAACATTTTCTCACAACTATAAACACAATCTCAAAATACACCCAATTGTACAAACCTCAAACTTCTAGGTCAAAATAAAATGTTCTAGTCAAAAACTTACTCTTGTCTGACAAAATCAAACTTTGGCATCAGATGTCACAAAAAAGGTAACAAATACTGCACTGCCCAGTGAACACTAGTGAGATCAATTCATATAAAACTGTAACAAAAATACCTCAGGAATTATTTTGCAGCTCAATGTCTACTACACTATACAAAAATATATTTACAGATACAGTAAAACACAGCATTGCACTTTTGGAAGGATTTTCTTTTTCTTTTTTCATTTTACTATTATAAATTGATCTTGCAGTAGATGAAAAGCATGAGAAAAATATGTATGAACTTGGTATGCACCACAATACAGTAGACTGTCAATTACAGTAAAAGTAAATTCAGCATCCTTTGCACATTTGGCTAAATTTCATTACAGTATACAGTACAGTGTATTGGCCTTCTGACGTAAGCCTATATCCCTAGGCAGTCATTTTTCAGTCCCCTGTAAATTATTCATTCAGCTCTCTTTTAGATCTTGACTGGTGTGTCATCAGTTTTGCTACCAAATGCAGTCATTGTTAAACGTTTTGAGAAATGTGTCTTTTTTTTGAGAAGTGAACGAATGGTTTGGGAAACTGGCCCAACTTAATCACTTGTGTTAGCAACAAGCGGCAACCTCCCCCTTTCTCTCGTGAAGCCAATATGGAAGTAACTTAAACTGCGATTCATCGACTGGCCGCTAGGGACAGGCTCCAAAAGAGAGCAGAATCTCATAGCGTCCCATGTTAAATTGGCCAAGTTTATAGCAGAAAAAAACATGTTTACAAGTTGGTTCAAATTGTGGTTTTGGTCTATACTGTTATTTTTGCCCTTCATGACAACTCTGAGGGGGGTGAATTTTTTTATAACTTATCCATTTAAATTATATTAAGCCTTAAAGTTCTGCATAATTAAGGGCGTGGTCACTTGAGTGACAGATATGCCACTGCTGACTGTGAGCCGTCATGTTACCTCAGCTGCCGCTGAATTTGGCATCTCAGCTGTTTTTGTGCTTTTTTTTCTTGATTATTTTATACAATTATAAAATATGGCTTGCTGCATTATATTCGAGACTGATGTGTGTCTGTGTGCATGCATGGGAAAGAGACACAGAACACACATTGTTGGATCGTGGCATTGGCTGAAAGTTTTGATTGCGATATTTACTACAATGACAATACCAGGAGGATATACAACTCTGACAGCACTGCTTGGATATTATAACTAAAACTGCTGCACTATTTTGAAAAAAATATACTTTGGACACAGGCTCATTTGTTTGTTAGATACGATCGTATACAGTTTTACAACATAAAGGCTGCTCAGATTGCATCCTTTCTTGAAGAACGATGACAAAGAGCAGATCATTCAGAAGAAATGTGAAATGTTTTTTTTTTTTTTTTTTTTTTGCAATGGACATTTATATTTTACCCAAGTGCCAAAGATTGGATTCATCTCGTGATCTCTATTATAAAGGTATGAAGTCCCATTTGATTTTCCATGTTGTTATTTGCACACCCAACACTAGTGGTGTTAGAGCATCTATATCTTAAAGAAACAGCGTAGATTGACAGTAAACCTTTAGAACGTTCTGATGATAAAACTTATCTTCATTAATGATTTAGATAGTATCTAGATAGATAGCTCTTTTGCCTGCTAACATGGTCACGTCGAGCTAGGCGGGCGTGGTTTCAGCAACCAATAACATCAGCTCAAACCACCTCCCTGCCTCTTTGTCCATTTTCAGTTATCCGGGAGTGACGTGCGGTGACGCGCAGCTAAGATGGCCGCGGCCTCATTTAGGCGTCAAAACTGCTGTTCAGAACTCTATGGGTGACGTCACGGACACTACGTCCATATTTTTTTACAGTCTATGGTTAGCAATCGAGAAAAGCTAAAATACATTTAGATCCTTACCTAACTCTGCTATTATTTTCTGTGATCGGTATCTCCTTATTGATTTCATGTTATTGTTTCGTCGGATGCCACAAAACCTTTATCCATGATGAAAGTGGAGCGGGCGGTGAATCAGCTCGCCAAAAAATTACGAAAATGAATCTCAGACATATTCGGATGGGATTACATTTCTCACAGGACTTCTGAGCTAGCCGGGAGGCAGTCATTTTCCGATTCACCTACAAATAGGGGAAAAAATCGTAAGTGAACTTGGCTGCGCTGTGTTTTTGACTCTTAAAGAACCGGTTCATAAGAGTCATTTGTTAATGAAGCTGATTACACTGGGTGCGCTGGCATGCGCGTGCAACCATCATGCAGTTTATTGAAAGACGTGTTTTCTTGTCATTATTTTGCGTCACGCTGACTTTTTTAGCTCATCACATTGAAGCGCCGCTGAAAAGCAGTACTTAAAACACTGCTTAGGCTACATTTATATTTTATTCTGTGATCATTTTGGGGTGGCAGATGGGGTGGCAAAACTTTTTCTTAGGCAGTTGCCACCCTGTGCCACCCTGGTAGATCCGCCCCTGTAGATACCTGGAATCCTCCCACTTGCCTCTGCTCTGCCATGCTTGATCTGTTCTGTTGCGATCTGCGTCTCCTGCCGATGACGTGTTTCGCGGGGGCATGCCCCCCTTTTCTTGGCTCCACCCCCACGTCAAACCAGTGTCATAAAGAGAACCACGCAGAAAAGTGCAGCGCAAAGGAAAACCGGTATCGTGAGCGCACGCTTGACTGAAACGCAGAATAAAATGAGCGTTGCAAATGATTTAGTAGGTTTGAGCATGAGAAATATGTGGCAAAGATTAAATAGGATTACAGCTGTCATTGATTTTTGTAATTAATTATATTTTTCTTTTTACACTGCTTTATTTTATTTTGCAATTTATTATTTTTGTCTGCAAAACTTATTTTTTACTCTCAATACTTTATTTTTCCTTTGCAATTCTTTATTTTTGTTTGCAAAACATTTTTTTATTGCTCAATTCTATTTTTTTTTTTTTGTTTTGCAAAACTTTATGGCATTAATTTGACTCCATAGATCCATCCTCTCCATATCACCGTAATCCATTGCAAAGCTGTAAACAGTGAGCAGACAAAAGCGATCTTTCCAGCCTCAGTGGTGTAGAAAGTGGGTTGCTGACTGATAAATAGAGAGCATTGAAATATAAATCCCTTACATTTCGTTGGATCACCGTCAAACTTTGGGAAGTGACAGGCGGGGATTCCCCTGAGACGGCGTCTCTGCCGCATGTGTTAATGCGGCCGCAGCAGGTGGTGGTGGTGCCGTAGGAGCGGGGGTGTGGAGACTCTGCAGGGCTTTTACTACCTCCTCCGTGAGAGAGGTGAGTCGATTCAACTGGTGCTGATGGGCGGCGAGATGGCTGGCCTGAGCTTGAGGATCTTGGCCTGGCGAGGTCTTCTGTAATGAGTCGTCACACGAAGTGGGATCCATAAGCAGGCTTTTATTGACAGTGATCGTGGTCAAACAGGCAGGGGTCAAACAGAGGCAAACAGATATGGCAGGGATCGGGCAGAATCATGGTCGTAACACAGGCAGAAGATCAGGGCAGGCAAATATCAATCACAAGTCCAATAAACAAGTCCAAGGGCAGGCAGCAGAGAATCGTAAACGGGGAACAAACTGGGTCAATAACAGGCAGACAATCATAATAATAAACGCTCAGAAATGCAAACTGCAGTAATACAAGACATCGCAATGATGGTGAGGTTTAGAGTGGCTTAAATAGTCCAGATAATGCACGGCAGTTGGATGTGACGATTAGCGCCAAGGTACAGGGTTTGTGTAGCCTGACGTGGTCATACTCAATTCTAGTTCGAATATGAGTCTGATACTGCTTCATTGGGCTTTGATTATGGGGGCGTATTTCAACCGATCCAGGAAAGACCTCAATTGGATAGACCTACAACCAATCAGAGCTACAGAGTAAGCGTTGAGCGACGCATAGTTGTCACCAGAACTCAACTGCACACATGCTGGAACTAGTAGAAGATGAGTGTAAACAATCTTTGCCGGTGTTGTAAAAAGAATAAGTATACACGGAGTACTTGCCAATTAGTGCGCTGTCGATATCTTCTATAACGGACGCGATGGCGGAATCTACACATCTCAGTTCTTCAACAACAGCCATCATTGTTGTAAATTCAGCCCAAGCGCTCTTTGATGACGTGGCTGATTACGTTTCTAGTGATAATCTGTCAATCATCGCCCTGACAAATGTGATTGGTCCAAACAGTTTCTGTTCAGGCATAATTACTCCTCTATGGATCGAGTCCAGACCGAACTCCCCGACCTCAAAATGTTGTGGGCGGGGATAAATTCGGCTGGCATCCAGGCTAGGGTTTGGGGGAAATGTAGTGTAGTGCGTGTGAATGAATGTGTGAGTGTCAGTATTCTTGTGATAGCGCCCTCTGATGGCCAGAGGAGTGAATTACAGAGTTTGTCTCTGTGACACTCAGAAAGCGGAGCCAAAAGAAAAGCAGGGACACATTGCCCTGGCTAAATGAAGAGTGTAGGAAACTTATGAAAGAAAGAGATCAATTATTGAAACAATCTTTAAAATCAGGTCTTACAATAGACCAACAAAAATTTACCTCATTAAGAAATAAAGTAATAAAAACGCTAAGACAAGCTAAAGCCAAATTCTTCATCAATACTATTGAAGAGGCAAGAGGAAATGGGAAGAAGATATGGCAAACCATCAACAAGCTGATTGGCAGAAAACAGAATCATAACAATAAAGTTTTACAGTTGAAAATTAACACTGAATTAGTTACAGATCCAATCATCATATCTACAGAACTAAACACCTTCTTTCTAGACTCAGTTTATGAAATAACTCAACTTTTTAATTCACCTAGTTATTCTATTTGCTCCATTAATTATGCACAGCTGATTTTCAACAAATAACTGAAACAGAAGTAGCAAATATCATCAGTGGCTTAAAAAATTCTAAGGCCATGGATATCTATGGTCTTGATACTATTTTTTTAAAAAGGCACAAAGAGACCCTTCTACAGCCCATTACATATTTGATTAATCAGTCTTTAAGACAATCCATCGTGCCATCAGCATGGAAGATGGCCTTGGTCACACCAATTTTTAAATCAGATGAAAAATCAGATATCAGTATTTTGCCTGTTTCTAAAATAGTCGAACAATCGGTGGATAAATTACTGATTCAACATCTCAATAAAAGCAATAATTAATTTCACCCTATGCAATTCGGTTTCAGGGCCCATCACTCAACAGAAACAGCTAACTGTTTGTTTCTGGAAAAGGTTAAAGTTTACCTAGATAAGAGTTCTTATGTTAGAACTGATTTTCAAGACCAAAAGCGAGCTTTTGATATTGTTAATCACAAAGTTATTTTATCTAGATTAACTTATTTCAATTTCTCTGAACAAGCTCTCAATTTGATAAAATCATACCTGTCCAGTAGAAAGCAATGTGTTCATATTAAAGGATTAGTTCACTTTCAAATAAAAATTTCCTGATAATTTACTCACCCCCATGTCATCCAAGATGTCCATGTCCTTCTTTTTTCAGTAAAAAAGAAATTAAGGTTTTTGATGAAAATATTCCAGGATTATTCTCTTTATAGTGGACTTCAATGGACTGCAAACAGTTGAAGGTCAAAACTACAGTTTCAGTGCAGCTTCAAAGGGCTTTAAACAATACCAGACGAGGAATAAGGGTCTTATCTAGAGAAACCATTGTTCATTTTCTTTCGTTTTTTTTTTATTTTTTTAATATATATGTTTTAACTTTGACCTATGGAGGGCAGTAAAACACTTAACAGCATCTACACTGTTAGAAATATAATAGAGAAGAAGAAGAAAAGAGCTAGTTCAAGATGAGCATCTATTGTTAAAACATATATATTTTTTAAAAATTAGAAAATGAACGATGGTTATCCCTAGATAAGACCTTTATTCCTCGTCTGGTATCGTCTGGTAAAGCCCTTTGAAGCTGCACTTCAACCGTTTGCAGTCCATTGATATGCATAATTAGGAGGCCCTGGTATACTTCACTATCCGCGCCTGGACGTGCCACGCACGCAGTCACATCCGTGCATCTTTTAAAGTATACCAAGTTCGACACATGCGCAGTACAATTTTTTTATACTTTTACCAGACATCGTGTCATCAACTGGATATTCGCTGGGCAGGATCGGAGAAGAAAAATAGTGCATCCACCAATGCGAATCAAAAACGATGGAGAAGGCATGCTTCTGAGTTTACTCGTCTTGTTTTTGAATTGTTCTTTACACACTCTTCTGCACACTGTGCTCAGTACTGTGCTTATTGCCACCTAGTGGATTATTCTGTCCTGTTTGTGCATGCTCTGTTGCACGCGAGCCCTCCACATGACGAAACTTATGTCATGCGGGCGGTGCACGAATGCGGACGGCTAAAACATACCCGGAAATGTTTTCATCAAAAACTTTAATTTCTTTTCGACTGATGAAAGGAAGACATGAACATCTTGGATGACATGGGGGTGAGTAAATTATCAGGAAAAGTTTATTTAAAAGTTGACTAATCCTTTCATTTTTTATGTAAATTATTTTGTAAGTATAGTACAGTGCCCTCCACAAATATTTACACTCTTAGTAAATACGAGCAAAGGTAGTTGTGAAAATAAATCTGCATTGTTTATCCTTTTGATCTTTCATTCAAAAAATTCACAAAACTCTAACCTTCCCTCGAAGTAAAACAATTGAAAGTGGGGGGAATCACATTATGAAATAAATGTTTTTCTACATGTTGGCCACAATTATTGGCACCCCTAAAAAATTCTTATGAGTAAAATATCTCTGAAGTATATTCCCATTCATTGTGTTGTTTCTATAAACTGAAGTCTTAGTTTTGTAGAACATTTAAGTAAACCATACATTACATAATAAAAAGTCTTCAAAATCTAAAGTTTTGTGTCACTCAAAAAGTAAAACAGCATTTTGGTCATCTGTTTTTATGTCAGCTTTATACTGTCAACTCTTCCTTCCAACACATTTTTTTTTTTTTTATGCTTATGAAAAAACTGTTGTCTCACATACACTTTGCTACTTCCGAATCATTTGTTGTGATTTTATTGGTTGTTCTGTTCTGTAGGTGTGTTAAAACAATCACTTAAAACATGAATTCTAGTCTTGAACTTTGCAGAAGTGCTCTAAAGCTGTGAGCAGTCCTTCTCTCCTCCACTGCAATGAAGACTGTTGTGTTCACTTTGCTGGCTGCAGCTGTGGGTATGTAGATCTATCTTATTAATTATCATTAATGACACTTGTTAGTTTATGTCTACACTGACATGTATTATAGGTAGTCTAACATTAATAAAATAATTCATTTTTAATGAAGTTTGCAGCACAGGTGATGAAATCATTGGAGGTTATGAATGTCCGCCCCACTCTCAGCCTTGGCAAGTGTACCTTATTGCTGGGCGTAAATTGTGTGGAGGATCTTTGATTAATGAAAGATGGGTTGTGTCTGCTGCTCATTGCAAATTCTTGTGAGTAAATAATCTATTAATTTATGGCTTAAAAAAGTGAGGTTAACAACAGGTTATTATTGTTTCCAATTTCCTAATATGTACACTAAAAATGCCAGAATTTCTAAATAAAAGGCTGTAAAATAAATAAATAAATAAAATAAAATAAAATAAAAAAATCACACATTCAGTACTTTAGTAAAGATGACAGTTCATTAGTTCTAGTTAAGAAAAAATAAATAAATAAATAAATAAATAAATAAATAAATAAATAAATAAATAAATAAATAAATAAATAAATTGGTTACACTTTATTTTAAGGTGACTTAGTTACATTGTTCTTACTCAAATAAGTACTGAGTAATATTAACTACATATACTTACTATTGAGTTACGGTTAGGTTTTGGTTTAGGGTTAGTTGGCTACTTGTCATTATGCATAATTCACTGTTATTACTATAGTAAGTACATTTAGTAATGTGTAACTGCGTCACCTTAAAATAAATTGTTACCAAACTTTTACATTTGTGTACAATATTTAAATATGACTCCTTTCTGACTTCAAGAAATAATATATTTTTTTATGTATCATTCACCAAACTACGGGAATTTTATTATCTGTAATTGCCTTGGCATAACCAGTCTCTTAGACAACCTATTTGAGACTATCTACATAACTAATATGTAGTAGGTAGTCAATATTTTGATCAACACTGCATTATGGCCTGAGTAAAATATGTGTTCCTTGTCAAATAGACGTTCGCATCTCAACATCCATCTGGGAAAGCACAACAAGTCTGTTAATGAAGCCACAGAGCAGAAGATCGGGGCGGAGAAGATGATTCGTCACCTGGAATATAATGATCAGCCTTTTAACAATGACATCATGCTGATCAAGCTGAGAAAGCCTGCCATCATCAACAAGTATGTAAAGCCAATCCCTCTGACAACCAGCTGCTCTTCTGCAGGGGAGCAGTGCTTAGTTTCTGGATGGGGCAAAACTGGAGGTGAGATGAGTAATGAAAATCTTCTTAAACTTTAATATAATATTGTCAGACATAAAAACATGCATTCAGTAATACGTAAAAGATCACAAGTTGTAGCGCTGTTCATATTTTTTTTCCAGTTGGCTCTGCTTATTCCCTGCAGTGTTTGAAGTTGCCTGTACTCTCAAAGAAGCAGTGTAAGGGTGCATATGGTACATCAATAACTGAAAACATGTTCTGTGCTGGATTTATGGAGGGAGGCAAAGACTCGTGTCAGGTATGTCATTGACTTAGTCTTCCTCTTTATATGCGTTTTATATTTTTATGCAAACACACATTTTTGTCCTTTTTCATTTTACAATTTTCTTCTCAGGGGGATTCTGGTGGGCCTTTAGTGTGCAACGGTAAACTAAGTGGTGTTGTTTCCTTTGGCAAAGGCTGTGCTCGGCCAGGCTTTCCTGGGGTTTATACTGAGGTGTGTCGCTACACTGACTGGATCAAAGATATCATAGCTAATAACTAACTCTATGATCAACCTGGTCAGTCCTTTACAAGTTCATTTTCCTAATTATCTGCAAATAAATTCAGTTTGAAGCATGTATGTGTTGTATCTTATTTTTAAGCATTTTTTATTCATGTTTGCTCCCCACCCTTTTACAATGTGCTGCTACGGCAGAATGGCGAAATTAAGTAACCCCATCATGTAGGTGTGGATGTCACATGGAAAACATTCAAAGCCTTAGAGTATCGACAACAAGGCCATTAGAAGATGCCTAAAGTTTCCATTACAATGTTAGAATATTAAGGCTTAGCAGACAGCCAAACGCATTTGTTGCCTCATATGCACATGGTTTGTACAATCACAGAAACACTGTGTTGACTAGGCTATGTTTCGGCTTCTGAGGGAAAAACTGGAAAACGGAAGGGAAAACTCTGTAACTAGATAACCCAGGATTTAGTTTACCCATGGTTTAGAATGACTCAATGATAACTGTTGTGTGAAAAGCCCTTTTATTGGAAATGTCAATAGAATCATAATGGATTATTTTGGTATTTCTATTATTATTATTTATTTATTTTTGTTATGTCTAAGGCAGATTTTGCTATAGCTATAAAAAATTGAACTCTCAGTGAACAATAAAATCTTATTAAAACCCTGTTAATGTCTGGGGCAAGCAGTGTCATTGACCGTCTCATTTGTATTACTCTTTATAAATCAACACTTTCTAATAAATTAATTGATTTTTAGACAGAAATTTGTTTAGATGACAGATGAGCAATTCTGTTTAGGGACATAATCCACCCATTCTTCGTGGGTCTTTGGGTATAGATAAAGGGGTTGACTAATAATCAACATTTAACCCTATATAAATATTTATTTAATGTTATCCGTGTTATGTTCCATCTGCAACAATAATGTGCATTTTTTTAAAGGTCAGTTTGGCCATTAACTTAAATGCATCATTATGTGTTCTCCACATGAAAGACCCATGACTGGCAGAACAAAGTGTTAATTCTTTTCTCAATATGGTGGGAAATGAAATGTGGAGTATTTTAACTGTGACAAGATGATTGACAGGCCAGTTAATGGTGACAGGAAAGAAGGGCTAACTAGGACGAGTGTTGGACCATTAAGTGAAAGCAATGAGGAGAAGGACCCTAAAGAGCATGACAAGGGGCAAAATAAAATGTTTGAAAGGGATTGTCCTGAACTAGATATTACCTTCAGTGAGGAGAACTTAAAGTTATCTAGGAAATATCTTTACCCAACCATTACCTCTGCATTAGCTCTCTCTGCACCACCTGCTTACACTGGCAGGCCTCTAAGGAACCCTGCTGCCCTCAAAGATATGCTATCTATGACTACTAGGCAGTCAGAGACACTGACCAATCAGCATTGTACATTCCAGAATAAGTTGCTAAAATGTTTAGAAGAATGCAAAATTTCAAAAATGAGTTTTATTAGTATCAGATGTTCTCTTAGAATGCATCTTCAAATAGACAGAACAGAACTGGAAATGTACAATTTCCCACTTCTTTTTTCCCCCTTGTCTTTCCTCGTGACTTGTTTTAATAATAATAAGACTTCTGCAGTATTTACTCCTGTCAAAAGGTCCATCTAATTCAACATAAACCTTGAGAGTACAAATGTTTTTGTTCCAGGGGGAACACTAATCACCATAATGGTGATTTGTTATTATTTTCAATAAAATCCTCAGTTCTAAGTACAGCTGCACCACTATTAATTCTAAATAATTTTGTTTGCACATATCAAAAACAGGTTAAATGGCAATAAAATACCAACATCATTAACCAATACTACTTTTGATAAAAACATATATATTACTCACTTGTCACGGAGTCACAGCCAACACCCACCTACACCAACGCATCATCACCACATCATCAAGCTCCACCTGCTCGCTCACAATCTCCTGAGTACTGATCACCTGCACCTGCACTGCTTCATCAAAGACACTGTAAAGACACTCACTCCCTTCACTTCATTGTCAGGTCTCGTCTTACGTACCTGGACTTACCCGCTACTCACCTGAGTTCCTGTGTCTCCATTTCTGTTGTCATCCTTTTCCTGTTCTTCATTCCCTCCATCTGCAAGACAATATTGTTATCTATCACTAAAGTGACTGTACAGAAGTGCTTGATCATTTGACTCACCTGCAGAGTTGGGTATAATGCGTTACTGTAGTCTAATTACTTTTCCTGATAACGCAGTAGTGTAACGCATTACATTTTAAATTTATGTAATTTGATTACAGTTACTGATGTCAATAAAATTGCGAAAAAAAAATAGGTAAAGTGCATTTCGGATGCGTCATTATGAATCACCGGAGGACGCGTGGAGGAGAATACCCGCTCCCAAGAAGAGCGCGGTCCAACCTCCTAAACAAGCTAGATTGGATTTTTAGGCGATTTGTTCAGGATCGGGAGAGAAGGTAACTTCTGAACAATACTGTTTGCAAATGTTATTATAAAGGTTTTCAGCATTTTTTTCCCTGTCTTTAATGCAGTTACATACAAACATAACCACAGTTAAGATACCACACACATGCTACACACAGAAAGGAATGTTTAAGCGGTGTCTGAAACCACTCACTCGTTAACTGATTCACTAATCCCTATATAGTGTATGCCATCTGAGTGCACTATATCTGCAAAGAATGCACGAAATGAAGTGAGTAAATTCGGAGGCTGATGTAGACTATAACTGTGCATCGGAGAGCTGGAGCTGTCACAGAAACGGCTCAACACGTGATTAAACTAGGCCTACTTTTATCCTACATGTTATTTTATATAATAATATAAATAATAATCTTAATGACTTTATTTTGTAATCATACATACCTGACAGCTTTGTAGTTTAATCGATTGAATGGTTTGTCATGTTTAATATGTGTTCATAATCATTAAATACTATTAAAAAAAGGGCAAACAAAAATAAACATTAACAAGTGTACAATATTTCATATATTTATTAGTTTATATTTCATATATTTATAAGTTATTTTTAGTTTGTTAGAATCTCACACTCACAGATGACGTGGTCGTTGAGCGCCCTCAGGTGACTGTTGATTGCATTTGAATGAATAAGCTACCTATAGATGATTAAGGAATATTTTTAAGATTTGCTAGGACTGCTAATATTAAATTACAGAAAGAACTATGAGTTTCAGTTTGTTGCGTATTTTTGTAGGTTTCAAAGTAACTTGAATGTAAAGCAATTAGTAATCTGATCAAATGTAATGTAATCAAATTACAATTTTAATGTAGTAATTTGTAGTGGATTACTTTTTTGAGTAACTTACCCAACACTGCTCACCTGCTTCCACTGTTTACTAGGGGTGACCCTGAATAGTTGAATATTCGAATCTTCAATAGAAGGAGCCTGATTCGACTACCAATCTCACAGTCGAATCGTCGCAGAGGTGATATGAGACGAGATTTAGGGGCGCTCAATATCTGATTTTACATAGACATACCGGTTCTTTCCCAATAGGTTAATATACAGCCTATTATTTTAATACTATAAATAAAAATGTGAAAAGAAAGAAGCTTTTAATAAATATTTTTAATGTGCATGAATAAATCCAACCTGTGACCGATTTAAGTTCACTTCCATGATCCGTGACCGGCAGATGAGCATCTTTACAGCAGGGATAAATCTTTAACAATGTCTTGGATAAAGTGTACAATTGGATGCACTTTGAAATGGTAAAAGATGATCAAAAAACGTATGATGCAAGTTGTGCCAACAGCTCATGTCCTACCGCTCAACAACGTCAAACATTGCAGCACGCTTCTGCCGGCAAACGTTAACGAGCTGACTATAGCGCGCTATTTGAAAGACCGGACACAGGCAGATCACGTGAAAGACTGGATTTTTGTCTCTCAATCAGGTAGGGTAGCTACAAGTGATTTCAAACTATTTCAGCCGGATGTAATTTGATTTTTGGATGCTGTTAATGTTTAGCTAAAAAGACTGCCACTCCAGTTTAGCGTTTATTGTCTCTGCAGTTAAAAATACAAGTTGACAATTCTAGCTTTACTTTGTTATTTTAATAATTTCTTTAATTTAATTTATTTTTTGATGTGGTTTATATCTGGGTTATCTAATTTAACTATTATTGGCTTATGTTTTGAATATATGTTCCTGTAACAAAGCGACGGGACTCAGGCAGAGATCCATTTGCAAGCTTTACTACAAAAGTAAGCGTGGTCGTACAGGCAGGGTCAAAGCAGGGGCAAACATGGACAGCAAGGGACAGGCAGAATCGTGGTCAGGATACAGGCAGTAGATCAGGGCAGGCAGATATCGTTCACAGTCCAGATAACAATAATCAGTCCAAAGGCAGAAGGCAGAGAATCATAAACCGGAAACAGACAGGCAGCTAGGATACAAACGCTCAGAATTGTCACAGGGTGAATCAAGACCTCGCATTGAGGTGGTGTGTGAGTGAGTCTTAAATAGTCCAGGTAAAAAGCTTCAGGAGTATGTGTCAATAGGTGATTGGTGGAGTGAGTGCATGTGATAGGTAAGGGAGGATTATGGGAAATGGAGTCCGGAGTGAACAGGAACGTGACAGGTTTTTTCACAGCCTACCTGACTGAAAGGCCTCATTAATATGCAAGTCATTTCAGGTCATTATTATGCCATTTTTTTGTCTTCTCAGGTGTAAATGATCCATTATTCATGATGATTCACGCCTCCATGCATACTGTGTTTCTTGACAAAAAGTGTCTTACAAAAACTAAATCAATATATTGTTTTATATGAAGGAGTAGGCAGCAGAATTTTTACATAATTCTGAAGCAAAAACTCTAGTCTACAACCTCCAATACCCAGAAGTCTTGTCAATACAGATTTAATATACTTTTTTTGGCCTTATTTCAGTGACTTAAGTTTTTAGTTTTTTCAATAACCACGCATAAACATTATTCCTTCAAAAACAAAAACATGTAAATACATGTTCCTCACATATTATGGTAGCTGTCACAGATCCCTTGTCTCCTGGACTCCAATTCCCATAATCCTCCTGTTCTCCACACCTGCACTCACTACCCTCGTCATCTCCCCATCATCACTCATCATCATCACCTGGACTTCCTCGTTTGCACTCCCTTTATATTGGACTCACTCCCTTCACTCCTTGTCTCTTCTGAATGTTGTATAGTGTGTATGTTTGTGCCTGTTCCGAGTTTATTCATTAAATACCCATTATTGTGTATATCCGCTCACGCTTCGTCTCTACTGCAACATATACACGTAACAGTAGCCCAGTTTGTGCTGAATATAATGTAATGACAATTGTGTCATTAATATGTTTATGAACAACTGAAAAAAACACAAATGTCAGGGCATGTCAAAACTTGTCCAGGCCCCAAATCAGCCTCAGACTCCAAAGGGTTAAATTATTTTTTTTTTTTTGTGGTTTTTGGTGCATCAGTGTTGCACTGTAGATTAGTTAAAGCTTGCTCGCACAGACAATTTAGCCAATGTAATTTGATTTGCCGACATATGAAATGTATGTCTATCTGCAGTGTGGCCTTTCTGCAGTTATTAAAGGGGTTCTATGTAAGATTTTTACTTTAATAAAGCATCAAAATACCCTAATATGTTTGCAGATATTTAGGAAACATGATAAGTTCACCTACTGTACTTCTTTCTCAGAAAAACAATGCTACAGCCATATATTCTACTTTGAAAATGTGCCTTCCTTGTAGGAATGTCTGTTTTTGTTTTGGTCTCTGTGAAAAAGAAAGTGAATCCATGTCGTGTGTAGCAGTATTGGGTCCGTTGATAAACCGTTCATAAACTCTTAAAGGGACAGCAGTCTAATATTCCTGCTGCTGTCTGTCATGTTAATCAAAGAACAAAAGACAAAGAAAATCGCTTTCTGCTCTTGACTGAACACGTTTTATAACTTTAATGGTAAGAATTATTTGCAATAAAGACACAATGTGTTATTTTACATTTGATTACTTTAATTTCTGTAGTATTTCTTACCTGAATAAAAACCCAGTTAACCCGAAAAACGTAGTTTCATAGCTCTCTTTATTCTATTGCATTTATTTGAGCTGTTTATATTTTATTACTGACTTTTACTTGTTTTTTTTATGAAAATAAAACTGCAATGAAGAAAAGTAGATTTTTTTTTGGTATATGTTGTCACCACTAGTTCTTAGAAAGAAAAATCGGAATTGGCAAAAAATATGTATCAGCCGATCACACTAACAAAAAATCGGAATCGGACAAGAAAATTGCAATCGGTGCATCTCTACTAAAAAGCCTCTGAATCCATCTAAATATCTCTATGAACAACAGCATATCAAAACAGATAAATCAACTCATAAGCTTGCGCTTCCTATTGGTGCTGGCAACCATATGCTGTAAAAGCTGGCAACCCGCGTCTTTGAACGAGGGGGCCTGCCAAACAATATTTGGACTGCAGTACCTATTTTGAACACTGGGTTCCTACATAGAGCCCCTTTAATATATAGCCTGTATTTTATTGATCCAAAATGTTTTATTCATTTTCTTCTTCTTTATCTTTGAGTGTTCTGTACATCGTGGCTGTGAATGTTTATCCACATTGCCTTTCATTTGTTTCTTCTATCACTTGACAGGCAGTTTGGTTGGTTTATTAGAAAGATGTTTCTCTGTGCTGTGTGTGAAAGAAAATAAAAGTTGTCTTAAGCCGCGGTTAGACTAGGCCTATAGCCAGGCCTTACTTCATTTTCCGTGTACCGCTCCATCTCGTGCACAGTTCAGCGCGAGAACCTTTCAAAGTCACTCTCTAGTGGACTGCTCTAGTGGACCTGTCTGTGTCCTGAGTGACATCACTAATGTTATCCATTCATGTGAAATAATCCAGCATATATCATAAAAAAGCATTTAAGAAAACAATCATCTTTTTACAGTAAGTTTCAATACTGATAGTGATATTAATGTTTTCAGATTAATATTATAGTATTATTCTTGGTGTATTACAGCAATTATCCAAACAAATGTGTAACATTAATTAAAAATAAAAAATGATCTAAGAATGAAAAAAACAAAAAAAAACACTGTGCTTTATTGCTTTGTGAAACAAGAATAACAAATCTCCAAAATGTATTTTTTTATTCAGAATAATTAATATTAATATTCAGTTCAGAATTATATATAAAAAAAACATTTTATTAAAAAACATTATTATGAACACATAAACAAAAACTCATATTTCACTCATATTTACACCTAGATTATTTTCAGTTTGGACAGCCACAAACAATATTGTTACATTTTACTATACATTTCACTAGTCACTTTGGTGGGTTATGGTATCATAAATGAAGTCCTCCAAACAGCAGCTTCCAATATTAGCAGAACATAGCATAAAGAGGATCACAAACTGGACAAGAAGTGCCATATCTTTAAAGTTCAATTACATTATTTTTTTATAGGTGCATATAAGTCATTTTCAAACCAAGCTGCTTTCTGTTGGTTAGTGCAGCAAATTCACTTGACCAAAATCAGCAAAATCTGCATGTGGAAGCCTTTTACCCTCATGCAAAATTCATGAATAAGCAGATTATTAAAAAAAATGTGGAATATTGCCAACGCAGCACCACTTGGCATTATTTATATTTCATTTTTATAGGATCTGCAAACAATGATTGACTGGAAGCTATTCAGTGATTCAGAATCAGATTCAGTAATAAAAGTATTTAAATCTAAGCAGTGATTTTTATTATTTGGATTATTTATATTTTGTTTTCTGTCATAATTGGGCATCATGTATTGAAACAATCAGTTTGTGAACTGGAGTTGAATCTTGGGCAGGACTGGACTCTAAAGCAGATACGTTGATTAGAATAGACTGTACTGTAGGGTTGAAACTTGGACTTGAGTAAATTTAGACACAATCTCATTGGCTGTGCGGGTTCTAGAGTAAACTCAAAAGCAAAATCTTGAACTGGAGCGGGCTCAGAAACAGACTCTTGGATTGGAGCGAGCTCTGAAGTGAATTCTTGGACTGAAGCAGGCTCTGGAGTGGATTCTTGGACTGGAGTGAGCTTAGGAGTTGATCTTTCGCCAGTGATGGGAAATATCGTCGACATTGTAACCACCTCCAAGAAACCCACACTCAACATTATCCCCGAGATGCCAGCTGCTCGAACAGACGTCATTGATGTGTCTTCTAGACTAAAAGCCAGTCTCAAACACCTAGGAATTGCCACCCTGTCTTCAAACAAAAAGTCCATGATGACCGGAAACACAGGTTATCCATGATGGCTGAAGGGTCTGGCATAATTCTCACGATGGCTGGGGACATGCATGATGACTGGAGTTTCTGACGTGGTGGCCATGTTGGCTGGAGGTACGTGTGTGTTTGCCATGTTGACTGTAGAATCAAAAGTCACGATAACTTGAGCCAACTGGTGACGATAGATCAGGTAGTCAATGTAACCCCAATAGCCCAGAGATTTAAGTTCCCACATTTCACACAACAGTAAGGGGTAATCCAAGCAATTGTTGAAAATTTCAATGAGTTCTGATTTGTGATATTTAAGTCCCATAGCTACAATCCAAAAAATCTGGGAAAACCCAGAGATCCCAAGTCCCTCCTGATGCAAGGCAGCCAATGCCTGATCCCTTGTTTTTAATTCCTTCTTAGTGGAAAGATGAACAATACGAAAACTCATACTACCAAAGTCCAAAAAATGACCAAAACCTCACTTGGTGCTGGATCTTTTATGGATCAAGGTTTTCTGTCATGACTGGGTACTGCTCAGAGACTAGGTTTAAGACGATTCATGTGCAGCTTTATATCAAAATGGCAGACTTGCCTAAAGGGCAAGGCAAAAGAGAAACTCAAATGACAGTTCCAAAACCACAAGAGATATGAAATAACAGAAAGTCATAAGAACAGTACTTGATAATACAAAACCTTGATGACAAATGCAGAAACAAACACAACTTAAATAGACAGACAAATGATACAAATGAGCACCAGCTGAGGGCAATCAACCCAGATGAGAATTGTGCAAAAGGACTCTGGGAATAGAGTTCATGGCAGAGACACACCATGCGTTCCAATGTCCATACTATCCATCCTAAATAGTATGTGAGATTAAAATAAGTGTGTCCCAAAGCATAGTATGTTGAAAAGAGTATGCCAAAAGTCCCCGGATGGTCTACTATTTCCGGTAGATTTTCGAAGTGTGGATCTGTGCACAATACAGAGGCTAATATTGCCCACATATTGCGCGTTGTACAAGGATTCAGTTCAGAACTACAAACACGAGTAAAAAGTGTTAAAAACTACAAAACATGGCGGATATATGCGATCGACGCTGAGAGATTTGAGTGACTAATAATCAGCTTAACCTGATAGAAAATATATATTTAATGTTACCCGTGTTATTTTTCATCTGCAAATACCAATGTGGACTTTTATAAAGATCCGAATGGCCATTAACTTTTAAATGCATCATTATGCATTAATATGAGGAGAGTTCTCCACATGAAAGACCCGCTACTGCAAATCAACGTGCTGTATTTCTCTACGATATGGTAGGAAATTAACAAAATGAAATGTGGAGGATGTAAGATGATTGACAGGCCAGTTTACGGTGACAGGATGCGACAGAGAGAAAAGACGCGATTGTATGACGTGTTAGTATGTCCCAAAGCTTGTCTACTCTTTTACTACACACTCAAAAGTAAGTACTTTTTGTTCACATAAAGAGTATATACTTTTAGGGTGTAGTATAAGTAGGCGAATTGGAACGCAGCATCTGTGGAAGAGTCGCTGTGCAAGGTGAAGGAGTTCCCTCTGTGGACAACTAGGGCACAATGACAGTTTTCGCTATGCCGCCCAAACATGATTTTAGCACTGAATTTTCCACATTCTATGTTTGAATTATCAAAAACCCGATTTGAGAGAAGCACAGATACATCTCTGTAGCTACTCCAAGAAATATTTAGTATTTTTATATATTATAGGCCTGTCTGCATGGGCGGATTGGCCATCTGGCAATTGACTATAGAGGATATGCACGTGATGTCACCATCGACCGTTAGGACTGCGGTCACGCCCACTAAGTGGCAAAAGACTGAGTGGCAGCATTGGTTTTCAGCGTGAATGCCGCGAAAAACACACAAAACACATCCAAAATGGAAAAGAGCTTTGTGATTGACTGTACTAATAGCTTTGACACAAAACCTGAGGTATATATTTGAAGACTGCCGAAAGCTACAGAAAAAAAAGAAACAAATGGATCGCTGCAATTCACAGAAACAGCTGGACTCCAGGCAGAGAAACATGTTTTGCAGTTATCATTTTGTGTCAAATTGTTGGATTTTGAGGTAAAATCATACCGTATATATTGTATTTTTATATATTGTGTTGACAACTCATCAATTAAAACTTATATTCTGCATAATTGGGTGTTTTTTAAATAAACACTGACAAAAACAATACTATAAAACTATATGTTTTAGGGCTGGACAATATGACGATATACAGGTGCTGGTCACGTAATTAGAATATCATCAAAAAGTTTATTTATTTCACTAATTCCATTCAAAAAGTGAAACTTGTATATTATTTTCATTCATTACACACAGACTGATATATTTCAAATGTTTATTTCTTTTAATTTTGATGATTATAACTGACAACTAAGGAAAATCCCATATCCATTATCTCAGAAAATTAGAATATTACTTAAGACCAATACAAAGAAAGGAACTGAAAATATGAACATGAAAAGTATGAACATGTACAGCACTCAATACTTAGTTGGGGCTCCTTTTGCCTGAATTACTGCAGCAATGCGGCGTGGCATGGAGTCGATCAGTCTGTGGCACTGCTCAGGTGTTATGTTCTGATAGTGGCCTTCAGCTCTTCTGCATTGTTGGGTCTGGCATATCGCATCTTCCTCTTCACAGTACCCCATTGCTGGCCAATTAAGAACAGGGATACAATGGTCGTTAAACCAGGTACTGGTAGCTTTGGCACTGTGTGCTCTGTGTGTTCTCCTCTCTTCCTCCAGACTCTGGGACCCTGATTTCCAAAGGAAATGCAAAATTTACTTTCATCAGAGAACATAACTTTGGACCTTTTTGTCTTTAGCCCGGGCGAGACGCTTCTGACGCTGTCTGTTGTTCAAGAGTGGCTTGACACAAGGAATGCGACAGCTGAAACCCACTCTTGCATACGTCTGTGCGTAGTGGTTCTTGAAGCACTGACTCCAGCTGCAGTCCACTTTTTGTAAATCTCCCCCACATTTTTAAATGGGTTTTGTTTCACAATCCTCTTCAGGGTGCGGTTATCCCTATTGCTCGTACACTTTTTTCTACCACATCTTTTCCTTCCCTTCACCTCTCTATTAATGTGCTTGGACACAGAGCTCTGTGAACAGCCAGCCTCTTTTGCAATGACCTTTTGTGTCTTGCCCTCCTTGTGCAAGGTGTCAATGGTCGTCTTTTCAAGTCAGCAGTCTTCCCCATGATTGTGTAGCCTACAGAACTAGACTGAGAGACCATTTAAAGGCCTTTGCAGGTGTTTTGAGTTAATTAGCTGATTAGGGTGTGGCACCAGGTGTCTTCAATATTGAACCTTTTCACAATATTCTAATTTTCTGAGATACTGAATTTGGGATTTTCCTTAGTTGTCATTTATAATCATCAAAATTAAAAGAAATAAACATTTGAAATATATCAGTCTGTGTGTAATATATAACTAATATAATATACAAGTATAACCTAACTATTAAAAATGTAGGAAATCTAATATTTGATAAAAAAAAAAACTTATTTAAAAATAAAAACAGACGTTCATTACCACTATAAACAGCAGGTGGCGGCAGAGTAGCATTTAGTGATGTATATAACATAACACAACACCCGTAACTTCACAAATAGAACAGGAATATATGTGAACAAAAATCAAAAAACAAATGAGTGTTTTTTTGTTTGTTTGTTTTTTTCTCCCTATTTTTCATACACTTAAGACGGAATGAGCCAGTGATGGCTCAGTGACATCCAGTCTATAAAATCGGACAAATGTGTGAGGCGATGCCCAACTCGCACACCACGCACCCCTCATAAACCTGCATACAAGCGGGTGTTGACCTATAGTATTTCTGTCAATAACTACATGACACGCAGAAATTGCGGCAAGATAAACCTTAACGGTTGAAAAGGCTATGTCCTTATCCAAATGTTCCTGCAGAAAACATAACATATCCGCGACAGAACAGAGAAAAGGGACGATGTGTCTGCTAGTACACCATTGCTTAAACGCTCTCCACTTCTGATCATATACAGAGAGCGTTGAAGCTGCTCGTGCATTCTGAATGGTCTCAATCACCCTCACAGGTAAACCTATAACATTCCCATCTTCTTTTTAATGTTGGTACGATCAGACTAAGTAGTATATATAGTAGTGCGTTTGGCGTTTGTTTTTGTTTTTTTGGCGCTCCAAAAATATTCTCGTCGCTTTATAATATTAATATTGAACCACTGTACTCACATGAACCGATTTAAATATGTTTTTAGTACCTTTATGGATCTTGAGAGAGGAAATGTCCATTGCTCCCTATGGAGGCCTCACGGAGCTATCGGATTTCAGCTAAAATATCTTATATTATAAATATTTGTGTTCTGAAGATTAACGAAGGTCTTACAGTTGTGGAACAGCATGAGGGTGAGTAATAAATTACAGAATTTTCATTTTTGGGTGAACTAACCCTTTAAAGACATAATCCTTATTATATGTAATATAATAAGGATTATTATATAATACATTTTAAAATGCCCTTTTTTTTTCTTTTATCATTTTAAGTAACACCCTGATTCAACCATGCACAAAAGAGCTTTGTTATCTTGCATTTTATATATATATATATATATATATATATATATATTGTAATAAACCTGATTAATCAGATTAATGGAAGACAGAGGGTACATAATAACACCAGGACTTTATAGAAAGGTATCACTTTATTGACAATTGTATACAAAGAAATATAACCCTTATGAACAGAAGCATTTAAATAAGTTCAACAAACATTTACTCTCTACACTCTCGCCAGGACAAATTAAATGGCTCTACACAAGTCAAACTTTAACACTGCACTGCACTGCACAGCATTCTAGTGGTTATTCCCAGCACCAAACAGCACACAGAAATTGTGATCAAGCAATCAATTTAAAAAGTGAACAGATTAGCGCTGCTTCCAATCATGTTCATATAAACTGTAAAACTCAGAACTACAACATACACAATCACACATACACACAACACATGAAAGAGAATTAAAATGTAAAACATTTCCCTCTTTCCAGGAAACAAGACCCAACCCTGAGGTCTAGGGAAAGGAATCAGGTCAGATCAGTGTCTTCAAAGAAAGCAAGTGCTCTTTTTCACTTCGTTCCCATCCCGCGAGAGGCAATGGACTGAGCCTCTTGATAAGGGAGGGGAAATGCTTTGGTCCATTTGGAAAAATAGTCACCGATAACTAAAATGTACTTATTTCTTATTATATTACTTATAAATGTACAGTCTCTGGTAATGGGCCCAGTATGGCTACAGCCACACGCTTATACGGGAGGGATGTTACAGACATCTGAAGAGGTGTTCACATGGAGCCTTTCCATTAGCCTTGCAAGATCCACAATCATGACACAATCATGATTGTGATCCCTATTCTACTTACGAAAAAAAAAAACTGAACTGGCGCTGTGTTCATTTCATATGTAGAATAGGCAAGGCATAGGACTAGGCATAGGAATAGGCAAGGCGTAGGACATACAGCATAAGCTCTTTTAAGAATACGAAAGTGCTGTAAGGCCCGCCTAATGGGTCCAATGACGGTTTCCCACAGGACAGGGAAGGTTAACGCGTGTATGCCTTTTCAGCGTCTCTATTAAGTTCACTTAATTTCACTCGCTTAATCTGACTCCAATTTCAAATGATTCCTATTCTAAGGGTTGTGTCTCCAATTAGAAATTAATCATTTGTTATGTATTAATTTAGATATTCGATTATTCTGATTACCTTATCTTCAATTATTTCGTTCACTGCAGTCCCGGTATCGCTTTAGAAGAGTTACTTCGGCCGATTTGAGCACTCTTCCCGGACACAAACTCGTCAGTCTGACCTTAAACATTGGATGCAGGGTAAATATCTACCTTTAAGTCGGTCGCGCCCTGCTTACTCGTAACAAAAAGCATAGTTTTGATATATTTACGAAAACTGCAACTTATTTAAGGCAGTGATAGTCAGAAATCGAAATGGACTTAATTGACGTGCCCCATGCTCCATCTATTAAACCTTTCGTATGAACAATCCTGAACACAGATTTGAGGTAATACCTTCGCTTTGATCTACTAGAAATAATGGATTAAGAATAATACAGAATCAACCAAATATAACATTTTATTTGTCAAGTAAAAATATATCATGCCAATTACATTACAATTAGACAATTAGAAGCCAATTCAGAAATGATAAATGCATAATATCGATTACTCAAAGTAATGCATATATATACACAGGGATGGGTGAATGTCCTCAGACATTCACCCACCTCTCTGTGGGGGCCTGCAGAAGATCCCACATGACTGCTTTGCTCTTTACCTTTTATACCAGAACCAGAACAAAAGGATCGTAAATGTTTATTACACCAACACCTGTTTTGGGGGAGAGGAGAAGAGACACCACCCAAAAAGAGGACATAATTTTCCTTAGTTTTCCATCTTCTTCATAATTCTAGTGACTGCTGTGAAATTGAGACTTTAAAATGATACCAAACATGAAAAGGGAAAAACAATAGATACACAAGTTACATTATATGTTTTGAATAACTTTCAGTGACTTGAGCCAGAGGAAGGGGAGGTGTGTGTGTGTGTGTGTGTGTGTGTGTGTGTGTGTGTGTGTGTGTGTGTGTGTGGTGGGGGAGGCGTTGTCCTTTTGAGGTTAGGGCAAGGCGTCGTCCATTGCTACTTTGAGATCTTCTTTCCAGATTAAAGTTTTATTACTTTATTGCAGGACGCTTTATCTCAGTTTTTGTTTAGCAGGAAAATCAAGCCTTACAGTGCGGTTTTGGCGGAAGTGCAAGAAAATAATTTGTTTATATAAAGCATGTACATTTACATTTTTTTTTTTTTTTTGAAAATGACCGATCGTTTTTTGCTAGATAAGACCCTTATTCCTTGTCATGTATCATTTAAAGCCCTTTGAAGCTGCACTAAAACTGTAATTTTGTCCTTCAGCCGTTTGGAGGCCATTGAAGTCCACTATAAGAAGAATAATCCTGGAATGTTTTTTTATGTGATATCCCAAAGTTCACATAAAAATAGGTGGATGGCAACAAAGCCAGTGACTAAACCCATGTGTGACAGAAATACAGTACACACACATCATGTTCGCCAGTTGTTTTTGTATTATTTAAAGTCCTAAAAAAAATACAATATAATGTTTTTTGGCACTTTGAATTGTTCACTCTATTCAAAACAGATTATTTTTGTTTATTTCAATAAAGTTCTTGCATAAATTAGATAGTGGATAGTAGATTTTTTTTTTTTTTTTTTTTTTTTGCAAATTTCCTCTCATTGTTAGATCCAGTCACACCCCAGTAATGGGGTTGTAACAACGGAACTCTTTGTATTTGACATTTATTAACTCACATAATCTGTGATTGTGTAGTACACATCCAAATCAATTTTATTTGTAGAATACAAAGTTTTCGAGATGGCACAAACAACAACTGAGTTGTTGTTGAAAAAATAAAAAACTTAGCTGTTAGTTTTGTACTCAAAGGTTGCTACTGTTACACTTAAAGTACATTTTATACATTAAAAATTAAACCAATTTAGTCCCAAGAAGTATTAAAATAATACACTTACATGTATTGGGTCTACTAGTAGTACAATCATATTAGTATATTTCAAGTATATCTGAAAATAAACTTGAACTTTACCAAAATTTACTTGAATAAATTGAATAAAATTAACTTGAAATATAGGCTACTTATTTTCGTAAGGCCAAGCATACATGTGAAACAGTGACCAACATTTCTACTTCTCTTTATTTTACTTCTCTAAACTCCACACCACCGATGACAAAACGGCCTCCACAAACCTAGGTCTAAGAGAGGACGATGAGATGTTTGTTCTTGGATGTTAACAGAAATATAAAAGTACTATATTACACAATCTACACATACTGAAACATATACCATATACTCAGTCAAAGACTTCATGATTTTCTGTTTTGTTGAAGGTGATCAAATCAAAATACCCATCTGAAAAGAACCACTGTGACCAAAATGACTACCAAAACTTTTCGATTGGCAGAAGGGACAAGGGTCCTTGTGTGGGCCATTTCTGTTTGCCAGATCTAAGCCACAAGCAAGCCATAGCAATGCCACATGTCAGCCAAGAGGAAAGAAATAAACCTAAACTGGACCTTATCTGAGCCACAAAATCTGTGTATATTAAGTATAGAATCATCTAAGCCTTAATAAACCTGTTAAAGCAGAACTAAGTAACTTTTTTTTACCTTCATAAATAGTTTTCTAAGTCCTTACGATGGTTAATTGACTTGTAGTGGTGTGTTTGAGGCGTTCACTAACCCCCTCTGGCACGTCTACGCCAGAATACAGCACTTGCAAGTTGAGCTGCACCGACCCAAAACAATCTCGCCTCATGTTCACGTTCATGCGAGAGTGACAAAATGCTTTGCGGTAATTCAAAAACAATGTATCTATTATGACTTTATAAGACAAGTTCGAAAATGACCCACCTCCATCAAGTGTGCTGTATTTGCAAATTACCCACCTCCTCTTTCTTGTACTGTATTTGCAAAACTACTGCGCTGGTGAGCGTTGTAGTCGTTGTAGTCCAGAGCTGCACTTGGAGTATTTACGACAGTGTGATTCAATGAAGGATACTGTAGGGGGAGCTTCGCAAATCTTACAGAGTTCCACTTTAACAAACTGAAACACTGAAAGAAAAGAACAGAAAAAGAGACAAGCAGAAACACAAGAACTACAACTGATCTCAGTCACAGCCTTAGATGAAATCAGCTGAAGATAAAAGACATTAAATCTCAACAGAGGATGAATAAATAACTCCACAAACAGCATTACCAGCTAACCAGATTGACTTTATTTATGTTAGACATCAACAAAAGCTGTAATTGAGAATTGACAGGAGTTTAACTGTTTCATTTGAAGTCACCATAGCAATGATTATTTGCTCCATAAGTTGGGCTCTTAACTCATATTATACATTTGTCTTTTCTGACTGCTGTGACTGTGTGTTTGTTAAACGCGTTTGCATTAGCAAAGAAAGCTAAAGCAAAGTAACATCAGGTGATGATGGTTGTCTGTAGATTGTTTTGTGGTCATCATGAACTGGACTGGATTAAATATTTTGTTCCGCACTTATAAGTACACTTAAAAGTCTACTTTTATAAACTAAAAATCCAATTTAGCCCCAACAAGTATTGAAGTACATGTACAGTAAATGTACTAGTATATTGATATTAGTACTGGGAAGGCATTACACAGCAGACCTGTCCATTAAGCACGTGATTGTTTCCATCACCTCAGAGCTCTCTGATGGCCTGTAAAAGATTGACCAAAGCATGCTACCTGGCAAACTAAAGGTCTGGTGTTACCAGTTCACCTTGTACCATTGTCTGATGTGGCCCCTCAAACTGTATGACATCAGAAGATGAACTCAATGGCTAACAAATGAGGTTTTATTAACAAAATTAGGGAGGAGCAACATTCAAATAATCTGACTAATCATCACATCATTTCAGTCAGCTGTCAACAAATCAGTAATAAACATATCTACCCAATCAGTATTAGGCCTATATATAAACACAGTCGACTCACTCATATTCCTCAACAGTTTTTTCTGCATCCCTCCACCACCCCATATCCTCACACTCACCTGGTTACTTCCCTAACCAGAAATAAGGAGGAAGTACTCTGGGTTCGGGCCAAATACCGAGCTTGGAGCCCTCTCCTCGGACAGCACACCAAATACACATACTATTACGCATACAATTTACTATCTGATTATTTGTAAGTGTGAATTCGTAAACTACATTCAGAAGTGGCTGGGGCTCCCCCGATGTCTGTCAAATGCAGCCCTGTTTGGAAGAAACACCTTGAGGCTTCGATTGAAATCCATCAGCTTGGGCTATAAGCTGGAAAAAGTAAGGCTAGTATTCGAGCTGAAAGACTCACCGGATTTAGCAATGCAAAACACCAAGGCCCAAGTGCAGACTGGAAGGAAATGGAAAGCATCGCAGTCAGTAAGCCAGACCATAACCCACCTGAAACACCAGGAAGTTGCTGGTTTGGTGCAATGTGGCTGGGCAGGCTTTGGTTGGGGAACATCGCCTAAGATGTGGTCCAAAGCCTCAAAGGCAGAGCAGAAAGAACTGGTGATCTCTGAAGTTGTAAGGGAGGAAGAGGAGGGCTACAAGATCAATGCCTTGAGCCAGTGTCAGCTAGGGAGATGGACAACCTGGGAGGCCGCCATCGACAGGGTCGTGACGTGGGCTGAGTTGATGCTTTGTGGATGATGCCTCAGCAAGGCTGAGCTTCCTAATCAGGGCCAAATATGATACCCTCCCAAGCCCCCAGAATCTGCACCTCTGGTATGGCTCAGAGGAGATCTGCCAGTTTTGCGGGCAGTAGAACCCCAGCTTACAGCATACCCTGACAACAACATAGTGTCGGCACAGATCCGGCCCACATCTGATCCGCGTATAATCCACATGTACCAGATATGGGCCAGACTATGTTGCTGTCTGGGTATCCTGTCCAGCTGCAAAACGGCACTGACCCAAGGACGTTATGGATGGCGTCACAACCAGGTCCTGCGGAAACTAGCTGTAGTCATCAAGGCACGTAGAATAGAAACCAACAGGGCAAGCCCATGTAAGATAAACAGAACCTCAGATAATTTGATCTCCTAAGATATGGACAGTACAAACACGTACAGCCACTTTGCGTAACCAGGATGAAGTATACTTTCTTGAAAGCAAGAAGGAGTCTTTATCACCAATTTTCCGTGGAGCAAGACATTAACTTGGATGGGTTAATTACAGAGGACAAATTCTATATATATGGGTTTCACTTTCATTGGCAATGTTCTTTGAGTATATCTGCACCAAAAAGGGTATAATGAAGCAAGCAGCATCAGTGCAGACCATAAAGGAGGTCCAAGACTTTTGGGACAAGGCCTGCATTCCCATAAGGCCTTTTCAACAGTGAAGAAGTTCAAAGACTTTGTAGTAAAATAGAAGGCCTTGAAGAAGAACTAGGGGCGAAGGAGTGAAAAACAAAGAAGAATGTCAGATCATCATAAATATCTAGATCAGATCTCAATTTTGTTCTAAGTTCACTTTCTTTACTGTACAGTACATTCACTTTTTAACATTCTGCTTTTACGTCTGCACAAACTTCTATATGTTGATATGTCGGACTGTCATCATGATCTAGATCGCAATTTTTCAAAGATCAGTTCTCATCAGCAGCACTGAAATTTAACATCTTAAGACTAACAACACTGTTCTGTGTTCTCGTTTTTAACCTAATTCACCATTTACTAATGTCTCGTATAATTATTTCCATTGTTTCCATTTCTCATGAAGGAGAGTTCACTGGGTGGGTGAGAGCAGAAGATTTCAAAAGTTCAAAAATAAGGGCCACTCTAGTGTGTGTGTGTGTGTGTGTGTGTGTGTGTGTGTGTGTGTGTGTGTGTGTGACAGTGACAAACATTTACTTCTTTCTTTACTTCTCTAAACTCTACACCACCAATGACAAAACAGCCTCCACAAACCCAGATCAAGGTGAAGAGATTGGTGAAATGTTTTCCTATGGGTTGAGAGTGGTTTTGCTGCAATGGATGCGTAAACTGAACCCACACTGACAGTTTTAGTCACAAAAGAGATATACTAAAATTGTAGCTGTAAGGTGTACTTCATTCTGTAAGAATTATGTTTTTTCTATTGCCTTTAATTCAATTCAAGCACATCTTTTAGCTAATACATTACTGTAGGGTTATCAAAAGAAAGTTGATACTTAAATTGAAATTTTTAAGTCCACATTCTTCACAACTTCCCATTCTTGTCTCCTCTTATCTCTAGTAAAGCAGTGAAGACTTACATCGCTTCTCTTGTTGCCCTTCAACTGAAAATTACAACCAAAAGCCTAACAATGTGACATTGTATATTATATTCTGAGTTGTGTTGCGGTAAAAATAGCAACAGGGTAGCATCAGTAGCTCACCGAGTGCAACCATTTGACGTCATCGACATAGAACGCACTGTAACCTAAACAAAATGGCGCCCCTTATTGTCCAAAATATGTCATGGATTTTTTAAATAATGTAAAACTTTCACTGGTTTTCTACTGCACATTTCAGTAAGAGGCATCCTTTAAGTTATATTAAGCCATACAAGTGTTATCACCAGGGGATCCCTTTAAGACTTGTATGGCTCGTATGATGATGTCAAATGGTTGCACTCTGTCAGCTACTTACATTACTCTATGGTCGGGCTTGCATAGACTAGTCGAGTATTTGAACGATCGACTACTTCAACCACTAGTTGGCGCTGTCGACTACTCGAGCGTGCACTAACCATGAATGAATTCAAAATGGCAAAACGTCACTAACAGACACCACACATCATATGTGTGGAAGTATTTCATCAAGGATGATAAAAATATTGTTATTTGCCAACTCTGTAAGTCTGCTTTAAAATACAACAGCAGTACGACAGCTATGCACAACCACCTACGAATGAAACATCCAACAACAAAAGTAAATGTTAGTGAGACGCACGCCATGAAGCAGACAAGCATTGGTGAATTCTGTAAACACCCGATTACAGAGAGGAGAAGACAGGTAATAACAGATTTACTTGTAGATTTTATAGTGAAGGATATAAGACCACTTTCTGCAGTGTCAGGAGAGGGATTCAGGGGAATTATCAACTTCTTTGAACCCAGTTACACCGTTCCATTGAATGCTACACTCTGGAAAATAATTGGCCACAAGTACGACTCTCTAAAAGCGGACATTGCGTCTGAGATGAAAGGCAAGAACATCTCCCTCACTACTGATCTCTGGACTTCTTGCACCAAGGATCCATACATAACAATAACTGCTCACTACATCAATGTACTATGGGAGCTGAAATCAAGGGTGTTAGTTACCACTATCATGCCCGGGACTCACTGCTGTCATCATTGCGCAGAAGCTCACAGAAACCATTAATGAGTGGGAGTTACGCATATTCTGCACAGTTCATGACAACGCAAACAATATGAACTTGGCAATGGAAATCTGTGAGGCCTTGTACCACCACATTGATTGCAGCGGACATATCGTCGCTGTCCGATGTAAACCACGTATGTCCATTTTGCCGATTTTGAGATTTTTCGACGGATTGAATGTCCAGGTTCATTTCCGTATACAGTATGCTTCACATATCTAAATGCCAATGAAAAGTTGTGAAATCATGTCATCTGATTTTCGCGTATATCCATTTGGTGACAAAGCTGTCAATCACGCCGCGTATCTCCCGCCCTGTGGAAGCATCTCGCCGGTCTCCTGAAGTTTTCATCGAAGCTCAGCACTAGATAGCCGAATAACACTGTGAGGTTACATTGCCAAATAAACATAACCTGGTGAGACAATGACTTTCCTTTATGGAAGTAAACGTTTCCCCCCTGACGCCAGACGTACATCTAGGAGTGACAAAATTACGCTAGGACTGTGCAAACAAAGTATCTGTCTAGCATTACCATGTCAGTGTATTGATTCATTGTCCCTTCATAGTTTGCAAGAGACATTTAATAAATTTATAATTAATATTAAATAAACTAAGCTGTAACGTAGTTCGTATACACGGGAAGAAGGAGGCGGGAACCGGCGAACATTCAAACAAAACTTTAATTCAAAATAAACAAAGAACAAAACGAAAGTAATGACGGCAGCCCCTTGTGGACGTCTTCCGGCCACACAAACATAATAAAACATAAAATAAAGTCCAGGCATGGTCCTCTCTCGTCCTTCACTGTAGTCGCTCTTTCTTTTATGCTCTCGGAGCTCCTCCGTGAGGTGACTCGCGTCACCGGCCTCACGCCGTTCCCTCACGGCTCTCGCCCGCCCTGGTCGCCACATAAGTGTACTTAATAAACTAAGACGTAGGCTATTTAATAAACTGAGCGTATTCATCTGTCAATATGAAACGCGACTTGGCCATTCTAATTAATGATCGGAAGAACGCGTATCAACCACCGTTATTGTAAAATATCACGTTTATGTCCATTTAAACTCAATTTTGGTCAAATGTGGATTAAATCATTACACTGGCAAGAATATGGTTACATGTAAAGATGCCGTACCAAGTATGACAACGATACATTCAACTGCTTTTGAAATACAGTGTTTTTTTCACTTCCTGAAAAGTAACCGTTTTGGACATACGTGATTTTCATCAGGCAGCGACGATATGTTACAGCTCACAATTAAGGCAGGTTTGGATTTACCTGTGGTCTCAAAGACCATTGACGCTGCAAGGCATGTCAGCAGTCACTTCCGTCACTTTTCAGTGGCGACCCGTGTCTTGAAAGCACATCAGTAGCAGCTATCTATCAGAGGGAGAAATCTCCAAAGTGATTGTGCTACTAGATGGAATTCCACGTTCGAGATGTTGGATCGGCTTTACGAGCAGAGAATCCCAGTGCAAGCTGTACTCGCTGATGAAACGGTAACTAATGTCCAGTATTGAAAAACTCTGGCAATAAAGTCATCTTGCTGGGATCTGACTGAACAGCTGCTTCCCATACTGAGGCCACTGGCTAAGGCGACAACAATCATGTGTGGAGAGCTGCACATCGGCCTGTCCTTTCTATATCCAGTGCTTATCAATCTGACAGAAAACACTCTGCGGCCCAGCGCAGGTGATCTCACCGCCACTCAGGCATTCAAAGAGATGGTTCGGAAACAGCTGGTGATGTGGTTTAAACTGCACTATGAAACAGTAGCCAAATTGCTACCTATTAGCGCGTGCATGTTGGATCCACGGTTTAAGCGTTTGCTGTTTCTACCAGAGAAATCATGAGAGGATGCCAAAGCCCATCTCGCCAATCTATTGCATGACAGTGAGACAAAGCATTCAGAAACTTCAGGTGAGCTAATAATCCATAGTAAACGTTTAAAAAAAAAAAAAAACTTCTTGATGCATATTTTACTGTCACAACAGGTGAACAGGAGGTTGCTGACTGCAGCGGGACAACCAATGCGTTGCCCAGTGAGCATAAAAAACCAAGACTAGAGGCCGATCTCGAGGAGCTCTTTGGATGCAACTACAAAAGCCGCAATCCTATGACAAATCAGAAACTACCAGAAGATTCAAGATTCAAGACATTCCCACCATGGGGAATCCTCTCGAATGGTGGGCATGTAATGAACACCGGTTTCCTCGGCTATCCAAACTGGCTAAGTCATATCTTGCTGTCCCTGCCACCAGTACACCAAGTGAAATAATTTTTTCCTTGGCCGGCAACACCGTCTCAAGGCAAAGATCAAGCCCACATCCCTCTCACGTCGATGCGCTTTTATTTCTAAATGCAAACCAGCGATCCATGAGCTCGACCAAAGACTGCATGTGGCGAGAGGACTATAGCGGCGATGACTTGTGTTAGTTTATAAACTTTCAAGCCGGTTGAAGTAAGATCGTTCTTGTTATTACTATTGAAAACTTGGCAAATATAAAATGATTGAATGAAATTTACTCATGTTTTAACTGTTTTAGTTTTATGTTATATAGTTTATGAATACACTATGCACAGAGTTTTGAAGTATGACGTGAATTTTAGGATTGGATTTGCATGTAGCCGTTACTTTATGACTTTCTCTATGTTTCTCTTGTTAAGTGATAAGAAGAGGAGAAAATAATGGGGAGTTGTGAAGAATGTGGATGAATAAAACTTCCTAAAGATCCGCGTTTTTGTTCTCTTCACTTTAGCCCTGCCTTTTTAGGCTTTTAGTAGACTACAGCTGAAAAAGCTTACAGTTGGCGATGGATCATCACCTGAAAATTACAACCAAAAGCTGCACAGTGTGGCATTGTATATTATATTCCGAGTTGTGTTGCAGTAAAAATAGCCATAGCTGACAGAGTGCAACCATTTAACATCATCAACATAGAACGCAAACAAAATGGCGCCGCCCATTGTCCAAATATGTTATGGATTTTTTAAATAACGTCAATCTTTCATGGGTTTACACATTTCAGTAAGATCATTTACATAATTTACGTTATATTAAGCCATACAAGTCTTAACACCAAGGATCCCTTTAATTTCCGGGGTTCCCTTTAAAAACGTAATGGTATCAGTCTTTCTGCAGTACCGGTAGTACTGAATATCGGTCAATCCGGTATCCACTGATATCTGCTCACGTGCATTTTTGTGTGAGCGTGCTCTGAAGACCCTCAAACAGATCTGTTTACAACGTGTTTGTTGAGCACGTGAATGCAACGGCTATAGTCTCTTATTCATAACCAACAAAGTATAATGACAAGTAAATAAAAGGTTCATTGTGCAGCACAGACAAATTTTTTCACTCAGTCGATGAGCTTGCGCTGTAGCTGAACGGAAGTGATATCAGCTTCATTGATTATAAAGGCATCGCTCTTTGCTCACTTTCTGTATATAGCCCATTCATAATTTGAATAAAGGTTTATTTTTCATTCTGCAAAGTACACATGTCAAAGTTTTGAGAGTGACAACTGTATTAAAATGAGAGATTGAACTGGAACATGCAACTGGACAATGGTCGAAGATCACAAGCAAATCTACAATAGAATGGCTAAAAAAGAAATCAAGGTGTTGCAATGGCTCAGTCGAAATCGAGACCTCAACCCGACTGAAATGCTGTGGCGAGAGCTGTGCATAAATAAATGCCCACAAACCTCAGTAAAATGAAACGATGTTCTAAAGAAGAGTGGGCCAAAATTCCTCCAGAATGATGTGAGAAACTGATAAAGTCATACAGAAAATGATTACTTCAAGTTATTGCTACTAAAAGTGGATCTATAATCATATGGTGTCCTAAGATTGTCATGCATGGCTTTTCTATCATGGCTTCATTTTTTCTAAATAAATAATGATATGGTATGATATGTCATGTGTCATTGCTCATCTGAGCATTTTCCTAATTTTAAGACCTGCCAAGCACTAGATGATTTTTTTTTTTTTATAATGGAAAACCATGGAATTCAATAGGATGTCCTTACTTTTTCCACATGACTGTATCATATCAGACTGTGTGAGTAAGAACAGTCAACAATTTTGCAAAAGTTTTATTTATATTGGTTTAATCACCGGATTGCCTGATTTGGCTCATTTTCCTGTGGACCCCTTGGGCCTCATTTATAAAACGTTGTGCAGAAACCGTCCTAAATTTGACCTCACGATAATTTCTCCTGTGTGCATATGTGTGATTCATAGAATGCACGTACACACAGAAAACGAGCATACGCCTCTCTTTCAGATGTGAAATCTATAAATCGGAAATGCTCTTCACAAATGATTGCAGCTGAATGGTTTCAGTTCTCCACGATTTAATCGACACTAAATTAATGTCATTTACATATAAAAGATCAACAGTCATCATCCAAATCCTTAGAGAGCTGCAAGAATAGCTTAGATTTCCAAAAACCTGCAGTAATCTGACCAGGAAAACTGCATACGTCTGCTCAGACCCTGACTTGGCTCTAAGCACTTTTCCACGTCAAAGACCGTTTTTTATAAATATGAGCGCTGGTGTGTATTTAAGCGAACACACACTTTACACACACTTTATAAATGAGGCCCCTTGTGTTCCTAAGTAGTGGTGTATTTTATACAGACAGTTATCTGAGACACACAGTTATCTGAGAGGACTTGGTTTAGTAAGCATTAATATCTGACTCTAATATTAATTACTGCTTTAAGCTAGCTATGAATGGCCTTGTCATTTTCATATCACTTACTTGGTGTCTTCAAATCTTAGTAAGAATATTGGTTAGTTTAATTTGGTCTATTTTTTCCCTTATAGAATAGTTATAGTTTATGTTGTTGCTATAAATTTAAGTGTTACTTAATTATTTAGATTATTTTGTGAGTTGTTGAGTCAGCCCCTTAGTATGTGCTATTAATTAGAGAATTTCTCTTGTATTGATTGAACCTTTAAGTAAACAATAAACTGCATACTGTGTACATAGTAAAAAGTCTTTACAGTCTTAAGTTTTGTGTCACTCAAAATGTAAATCAGCATTTTGGTCATCTGTTTTCATGTAAACTTTATACTGTCATAAGTCAACGATTCCTTCCTCATTGTCTCACATCCTCATTGTTACTTCTGAATCATTTGTTTTGATCTTATTGGTTGTTCTGTTCTGTAGGTGTGTTAAAACAATCGCTTAAAAGCATGAATGCTGGTCTTGAACTTTGCAGAAGTTCTCTCCTCCACTGCAATGAAGACTGTTGTGTTCACTTTGCTGGCTGCAGCTGTGGGTATGTAGATCTCTCTTATTAGTCATTATTTATGACAATTGTTAGTTTGTCTACACTGACATGTATTATAGGTAGACTTTAAAACTGATAAAAGAACAATTCCTTTTAAATAAAGTTTGCAGCACAGGTGATAAAATCATTGGAGGTTATGAATGTCCGCCCCACTCTCAGCCATGGCAAGTGTACCTTACTGATGGACGTATTGCGTGTGGAGGATCTTTGATTAAGAAAAGATGGGTTGTGTCTGCTGCTCACTGCAACTTTGCGTGAGTATATAATCTCCCTTTTTAAATCATAAATTAATAGATTAACAACAGGTTATTATTGTTTCCCATTTCCTAATATGTATACTAAAAAATGGCAAAATATCTAAACAAAAGGCTGTCAAAAAATTCACACATTCAGTATTTTCGTAAAGACAAGAGTTCATTAGTCTACCAACCACTGGCATTCAGCTCTAGTTTTGTAAAAAAAAAAAAAAAAAAAAAAAAGGTTTACACTTTATTTTAAGGTGACTTAGTCAAATAAGTACTGAGTAATATTAATTAACTATATGTACTTACTATTGAGTAATGGTTAGGATTTGGTTTAGGGTTAGCTACGTCTAATTATGCATAATTTACTGTTATTACTGTGGTAAGTACATTTAGTAATGTGTAACTGTGACACCTTGAAATAAAGTGTTACCAAAATTTTACATTTGTGTACAGCATTTAAATATGACTCTTTTCTGGCTTCAATAAATAATATTTTTATTTACCATTCACCATACCAATTTATTATCTGTTATTGTCTTGGCATAACCAGTCTCTAAGGCTGTGTTTCCCAACCCTGTTCCTGGAGGCACACCAACAATACACATTTTGAATGTCTCCCTTATCTAAACCATATATTTCTGGTCTTGGAGATTCTACTAACGAACTCATGCGTTGAATCAGGTGTGTTTGATTAGGAAGATTTGGAAAATGTGTACTGTTAGTGTGCCTCCAGGAACAGGGTTGGGAAACACTGCTCTAAGGCATCGTAAAACCTATTTGAGACTATCTACATAATCTGCATGTAGTCAATATTCTGATAAACACTGCATTAGGGGTAAATTATGTGTTCCATATCAAACAGACATTCGCGTCTCATTGTCCACCTGGGAAAGCACAACAAGTCTGTTAATGAAGCCACAGAGCAGAAGATCGGGGCGGAGAAGATGATTCCTCACCAGAAATATAATGATCAACCTCATAACAATGATATCATGCTGATCAAGCTGAGAAAGCCTGCCATCATCAACAAGTATGTGAAGCCAATCCGTCTGACAACCAGCTGCTCTTCTACAGGGGAGCAGTGCTTAGTTTCTGGATGGGGCAGAACTGGAGGTGAGATGAGTAATGAAAATTTTCTTAAACTTAAATATAATATTGTCAGGCGCAAAAATATGCATTCAATCATTAGATACTTAAAAAAAAAGACAAGTTTTAGCACATTTCATTTTGTTTTTCCAGATGGCATTGCTTCTTCCCTGCAGTGTTTGAAGTTGCCTGTACTCTCAAAGAAGCAGTGTAAGGGTGCATATGGTACATCAATAACTGAAAACATGTTCTGCGCTGGATTCATGAAGGGAGGCAAAGACTCGTGTCAGGTATGTCATTGACTTAGTCTTCCTCTTTGTAAGTGTTTTATATTTTACAAACACACAATTTTGTCCTTTTTATTTTCCAAATTTCTTCTCAGGGGGATTCTGGTGGCCCTGTAGTGTGCAACAGTAAACTAAAAGGTGTTGTTTCCTTTGGCAAAGGCTGTGCTCGGCCAGGCTTTCCTGGTGTTTATGCTGAGGTGTGTCGCTACACTGACTGGATCAAAAACATCATAGCTAATAACTAACTCTTTGATCAGCCTGGACGGTCCTTTACAAGTTCATTTTCCTAATTATCTGCAATTAAATTCAGTTTGAAGCATGTATATGTGATATCTTGTATTTTTATATTGACATTATTTTTAAGCATTTTTTATTCATGTTTGCTCACCACCATTTACAATGTGCTGCTATGGCAGAATGGCAAAATTTAAGTAACCCCATCATGTAGGTGTGGATGTCACATGGAAAACATTCAAAGCTTCAGAGTATCGACAACAAGGCCATCAGAAGATGTAAATTCTTACATACAGTAGCTAGTTGACTAAAGTTCCCATTACAATGAATATTAAGTCTTAGCAGACAGCCAATCTCATCTGTTGCCTCAAATGCACATGGTTTGAACAGTCACAGAAACACTGTGTTGACTACGCTATGTTTCAGCTTCTGAGGGGAAAACTGTCAAATGGTGACAAAAAAAAACAAACAAAAAAAACCCCAAAAAAACATGGCAATTAGACAAGATACCATTTCATTATTAATTTTATAGTCCGAAAAGTCTGTTCCGTACAAACTTAACAGTTGATAACAGTCAGCAATATTTATGAAAAATGTTAAATGTGAAGCTAGATAACCCAGGATTTAGTTTACAGTTTAGAATGACTCAATATGTATTGTCTGAAAAGCCCTTTTATTGGAAATGTGTCAATAGAATCATGATATTTCTATGTTTAAGGTAGATTTTGCTATAGCCATAGGAAATTGGGTTTCAGTGAACAATAAAATCTTTGTTAATGTCTGGAGCAAGCCAAAGTTAGTGTCATTCAGTCTCTGTTGCTCTACTCTTATAAATCAACACTTTCTAATAAATTGATTTTTAGACAGAAATTTGTTTAGATGACAGCCGGGCAATTCTGTTTAGGGACACACTCCTCAGTCTTCATGGGTCTTTGGGTCAGAAAGTCACACCCTGCATCCCAATGTGCATACTATCCATCCTAGATTATATGTGAGCTTAGAATAAGTGTGCCCCAAAACATAGTATTCTTGAAAAGGGGAGAGAGATTTCCCCTGTGGTGAAAAGCAAGTTTTTAATGTTGTTTATATGTCCATGTAGTGTTTTTAATATGCTTTAAGACAAACCATGTGCAAATTCATAAGTCAGCACCATTGCTGAGTATTTTAAGTTTAAAACTGCAGTAAACCAAAAACCCACGGTTTGAAATTGGTGGTGTTTGTGACGTCACAGACTACCACGTAACCTATCACAACAACGTGCCAGCAGGCTTTAGCATATCATTAACTATGACTGCTCTGAAGCAGGAAAGTCTCGTGAGAAGCCAGGTTATCCCGTTAAATTTTCTGTTGATATTGCAGATTTAGCAATATAGCGAGTCTATTACGATGTTATGATGAACTATATGCCAGTCTTCACTGACATTCTGAGTTGTTCAAAGCGTTTGTAAGGATACTGATTGTTAGAAGGCAGCTGTCTGACTCTGAGATGAAGAACGGAAACGGTGTGTGTAACATTAGCAACACATTATTAGCTGATTGATAACATAGTCAAGCAAAAAGCTAATCATATTAATTCATATTAATGAATGAGAAGCTATTTTAAGGTATGAAGAAATTTTTTTCACTTGATTTTTTCTTTTTTAAATATGTCATTTTGGTGATCAAAGATGAGTTTTAAGGGAAAAAATAATGTACTACAGGGGGACTTTAATACAGTGTATACTTTTTTCTTTATTCATCCCGAAAGTAGAGAAGTGAAATGTGACAACATGACCATATGACATCTTAAAATCTTATCTAATCTATTCAAGAAAATATACATGCCAAACTAAAATGTTTTGTCAGTAAAGGAAAATTTTTTTCATATAAAATAATAGATTTTTTTTTTTTTTAAGAAATTCAAATTGAAATAATTTTGATGTTAGACAATAAACACTGCAAAACACAGCTATACAGAATTGGTCAAAACAATACAGGCAAACAGATGAAGAAACATATTCAGGCATTCAGAAAAACAGAGCTGAACAAAACACTCTGCTTCCTCCACGCATAGAACAGGAGATAAACATTTCTTGAAATAATGTTTTCTGAATGTTCAGGTTCTTCCTCTTAGTCTTTATTTATTTCTTAAGCAGCTTTACATATTAGAAGCACAGAAAAAAAAAGAGAAGTGGTTAAAAATAAGCTGTACAAGCAAGCGTGGTAATGTGTAACATATACAAGATGGTGCTACATTAAGCCAATGTCGGCTCACTCCCAGGGGTGGAAAAAACCCCCTAGGAGAAAAACCCAGCGTGCTACCACTGGGAAAAAAGTGCTAGGAGGGAAAAAACCCCTTGGAAGATATATATATGTAAATGGATATGGAGATCAAAATCTGAATTATACATTTTTATTATAGAGATTAAAAATAGATTATATATAAATATATGTAAGCGGATACAGGGATTAAAAATCTGAATTATAGATACAGCCAGAACTGGATCTGTAGGCCCATTGTCTCCTGGGCTACGTTGTAGTCAGGTCCAGACACAGGTTCTCCATCTGATCTGGATACGGCCTGGATCCAGCACCCGGCAAACCTCAGGATAAGCAGAGAGACTGATATTAGCGTAGATGCCATTCTTATTCTGATGTACAGGTATATCTAGTGTTATAGGAAATGTTCTCGGTTCCGGCCGACCTAATTATTGCAGCGTAACAATCCTTTAACGGATTTGAAAAATGTTAATGTATTGATAATGTGTTATGTGTATGCAAGAGCAAAGAGATGTGTTTTTAGTCTAGATTTAAACTGACAGAGTGTGTCTGCTTCCCGAACAATGCTAGGAAGATTGTTCCAGAGTTTAGGTGCTAAATAGGAAAAGGATCTGCCGCCTTCAGTTGATTTTGATATTCTGGGTATTATCAACTGGCCTGAATTCTGAGATCACAATAGATGTGAAGGACTATAATGCATTAAGAGCTCACTTAGGTACTGGGGAGCTAAACCATTTAGAGCTTTATAAGTAAGTAGCAAGATTTTAAAATCTATACGATGTTTAATAGGGAGCCAATGTAATGTTGTCAGAACTGGGCTAATATGGTCATACTTTCTGGTTCTAGTAAGAACTCTAGCTGCCGCATTTTGGACCAACTGTAGTCTGTTTGAAAGCCGAGCAGAAAAACCACCCAGTAGAGCCTTACAATAATCTAGTCTTGAGGTCATGAATGCATGAACCAACTGTTCCGCATTTGTCATTGAGAGCATGTGTCGTAATTTAGATATGTTTTTTAGATGGAAGAAGGCGGTTTTACAGATACTGGAAACATGACTTTCAAATGAAAGATTGGTATCAAAGAGCACACCCAGGTTCCTAACTGAGGACGAAGATTTAATGGAGCACCCGTCAAGTGTTAGAGAGTATTCAAGGTTTTTTCGTGAGGAAGTTTTTGGTCCAAAGATTAGGATCAGTTTTTTTCTGAATTTAATAATAAGAAATTTCTTGTCATCCAGTTTTTAATGTCAGCTATGCATTCTGTTAGTTTTGTGAATTTGTAGGTTTCGTCAGGGCGCGAGGAAATATAGAGCTGAGTATCGTCAGCGTAGCAGTGAAAACTAACACCATGCTTCCTAATTATCTCTCCTAAGGGCAGCATGTACAGAGTGAAAAGCAACGGTCCTAGTACTGAGCCTTGTGGTACTCCATATTGAATGTGTGATCGATACGACATCTCTTCATTAACTACTACAGACTGATAATGGTCAGATAAGTAAGATTTGAACAATGCCAAAGCAATTCCACTAATGCCAATATAGTTTTCAAGTCTTTTTAGAAGAATGTTGTGATCGATAGTGTCAAAAGCAGCACTGAGATCTAATAACACTAATAGAGAAATACAGCCACGATCGGATGATAAGAGTATATCGTTTGTAACTCTAACGAGAGCAGTCTCAGTACTATGGTATGGTCTAAATCCTGACTGGAAATCCTCACAGATTCCATTTCTTTCTAAAAAGGAGCACAGTTGTGTTGAAACTGCCTTTTCTAGTATCTTTGACAGAAAAGGTAGATTCGAGATTGGCCTGTAATTTACTAAATCTCTCGGATCTAGTTGAGGTTTTTTAATAAGAGGTTTAATAATAGCCTGCTTAAAAGTTTTTGGCACGTATCCTAGTGTTAAAGATGAATTAATTATATCAAGAAGTGGACCTACGACCTCTGGAAGCATTTCTTTCAGTAGTTTAGTCGGCATTGGGTCTAACATACACGTTGTTGATTTTGATGATTTGATAAGTTTAGATAATTCTTCCTCTCCTATAGCGGCGAATGATTCTAGTTTTACCTCAGGGACACTACAGTGTCCATGTGTACATGTTTTTAATTTTCTCTCTAATATTGTCAATCTTGCAAGTAAAGAAGTTCATAAAGTCATTACTGCTGTGCTCTTTGGAAACGTCAGCAGTTGAATCTCTGTTTCTAGTTAATTTAACCACTGTGTCAAATAAATACCTAGGATTATGTTTGTTTTCTATTAAGAGATTTGAAAAATAAGTAGATCTAGCATTTCTTATAGCCGTTCTGTACTCAATAATTTTTACTTTTCACGAAAGGCGAAAAACTTCTAGTTTTGTTTTCTTCCAACTACGTTCGGCTTTTCTCACAGCTCGTTTTAGAGCCCGAGTGTGCTCATCATACCACGGCGTTGGATTAGTTTCCTTAATCTTCTTTAGACGTAAAGGAGCGATTGCATCTAATGTGCTGTAAAAGAGAGAGCCAATAGTTTCTGTTGCAGCATCGAGTTCTTCTAAGTTGTCAGGTATACTAAAGCGATGAAACTGCTCAGGGAGATTATTTATAAAGCAATCTTTAGTGGTAGAAGTGATTGTTCTACCATATTTATGGCTGGGTGGTGGTTTTGTAGCCTTGGCTAACTGTATTATACACAAGACTAAATAATGATCTGATATATCATCGCTCTGCTGTAGAATTTCAACAGCATCAATATCAATTCCATGCGACAGTATTAGATCTAGGGTATGATTACGACAATGACTGGGTCCTGACACGTGTTGTCTAACTCCAATAGAGTTTAAAATGTCTGCAAATGCCAATCCAAATGCGTCTTTATTATTATCTACATGGATATTAAAATCACCAACAACAAGGACTTTATCCGCAGCCAGTACTAACTCTGATAGAAAATCAGCAAATTCTTTGATAAAGTCAGTATGGTGCCCTGGTGGCCTGTATACAGTAGCCAGCACAAATGTCAACTTACATAATGTTACATAAAGCACCATCACTTCAAAGGAATTATATTTGAAATTCTTTTGAATGATTCTGAATATATTACTATAAATTACAGCAACACCTCCCCCTTTGCCTTTCTGTCGAGGATTGTGTCGATAATCATAACCTTGAGCACTAGACTCATTTAAAGTAATGTAATCGTCCAGTTTTAGCCAGGTTTCTGTCAAACACAGCACATCTAGATTATTGTCTGTGATAATATCGTTTACAATAAGTGCTTTTGAAGAAAGTGATCTAATATTTAACAACCCAAGCTTTATCATTTGTTTATCATTATTATCTCTATTTTTTATTTGTTGAACATCAATTAAATTTTTGTTTGGAAGTTTTTTGTTTTTATTAATTCTGGGTACAGACACAATCTCTATGTGATAATATCTAGGTGCGAGAGTTTCTATGTGTTGGGAATTATCTGACTTCTGTAACGTGAGGCAGCTAGCAGACGGTTGGTTTAGCCAGTCTGTCCGCTTCCTGTCCTGGGCCCCAGTTTGTCATGTTTTAGTTCTAAGACTATGTGCCATATTACTAGAGAGAAGAGCAGCACCATCCCGGGACGGATGAATACCATCTCTTTTCAACAGGTCAGGTCTGCCCCAAAAGCTTTTCCAATTGTCTATGAAACCTATATTATTCTGTGGACACCACTTAGACAGCCAGCCATTGAGTGATGATAATCTGCTAACTATCTCATCACTCCGACGAACAGGAAGAGGGGCAAAACAAATTACTTCTCCTGACATTGTACTTGCGAGTTCACACACCTCTTTAATGTTCATTTTAGTGATCTCCGACTGGCGAAGTCGAACATCATTTGTGCCGACGTGAATAATAATTTTAGAGTATTTACGATTAGCATTAGCCAACACTTTTAAATTTGCTTTTATGTCAGGTGCTCTGGCTCCCGGCAAACATGTGACTATGGTGGCTGGTGTCACTATTTTCACGTTCCGTGTAATAGAATCGCCAATGACTAGGGCACTTTCAACAGGATTCTCAGTGGGTGTGTCACTGAGTGGGGAGAACCTGTTTGATGTTCTTACTGGAACGGAAGAGTGGTGTTTTCCACAGCTAGGCCGCCTCACCGTTACCCAAGTGCCCTGCTGCGCGGGCTCTACAGCCGGAACCGAACAATGTACAGAGTTCACTAAGGTAGTCGCATCCAAAACAGTATCTGAGGCCCCTACGTTCTTACTATCCTTGATTAAAGTTTGGATGCGTGTCTCTGATTCTGAGATTCTCTCTGTCAGCCTGACTATTTCCCTACATTTATGACATGTAAATCCCTCGTCGCTGACAGAGAGAGCTACACTAAACATGTTACAGACTGTGCAAAAGATGACTGAGGGAGAGGATGACATGACTCAAAGTGTTTGTAGACTGATCCGATCCGAGTTACCACAGCTGTTTGATAAACGCGTTAAAAAAGGAGCGCGCGAGACTGATAACAAGTTAACCAGCGAGATCCAACCGCGTTACAGCGATTTAGATTCAAAGATTACAAGCTAGCGACGTCAGATTAATGTGGTAGGCAATAATAATATAATCAAAAATCAATAAAAGTAAGAGAAAACTAAGCTATACGGAGACGCAAACATCAGCTGTTTGATGAACGCGTTTAAAGGGATACTCCACCGTTTTTTCATATTAAACTATGTTATTCCCTTAACTAAAACGAGTTGATACATACCTCTCTCGTCTTGACTCGTGAAAAGTCCTCTCATTTCCGTCAATAGAACCAACGTGACTTTTACAGGAGAGGGAGCGGGGGCTGGTGAGAGGACTTTTCACGAGTGAAGATATTACTGCGCCAAGTCAAAGTGCTCCCGAGCACTTGCTATGGTATTCCGCCATACAATATAGGTATCCATTTTACACACTTAGAAAAGCGCAACGTTTTGTTTTGTGTCACCGTCCTAGGTCGAGTTACACTACTCGAGTAACTGTATTTAAATAGGGAAAACGTGGAGGTGTTTGGTAGCTTCTCTGCTTGGCCCCTATTGAATGAACTGGGCTAAGATAAGTGCTAACAAAGTTTCGCCGGAAGACAGAGCGATTTAGTGCACGCACTGAGATGAGAGAGGTATGTATCAACTCGTCTTAGTTAAGGGAATAACATAGTTTAATATAAAAAAAACGGCGGAGTAAAAAGGAGCGAGATGCAAACGCGCTGTAACAGCGATTTAGATTCAAAGATTACAAGCTAGCAACGTCAGATTAATGTGGTAGGCAATAATAGTAATAGAAGCAACAATGAATAAAAGTATGAGATTCAGTAAAAGTAAGAGAAAACAAGGCTATACTGAGACGCAAACACCAGCAGCGAGGCAGACAGGAGCAATCGAGCCAACAGACAGAACGGAGCTGGAAATGTACAGCTTCCCACTTTCCTCGTGACTTGTTGAATAATAAGAATAGACTTTTGCAGTGTTTACTCCTGTCAAAATATCAGAGGGAACACTAACTACCATAATGTTGATTTGTTTATTATTTTCAATAAAATCATCAGTTCTAAGTACAGCTGCACCTCTATTAAATCTTAAAAACTCTGTTTAGAAATATCAAAAACAGGTTAAATGGCAATAAAATACCAACATCATTAACCAATACTCATTTTGATTTAAAAAAAAAAAAATGTATTAGAATAGCCTACTAGTTACCAATGTTATCTATAGACTTTCATGTAAAATAATACAGCATATTTCATTAAAAAAAATGTTTAAGAAATAATTAAGAATAATCTTTTCAAAGTAAGTTTCATTGCTGAAAATGATATTAATGTTTTCATATTAATACGCTGCTTAAAAAAAATTAAAGGAACACTTTGAAAACACATCAGATCTCAATGGGGGAAATGTCATGCTGGATATCTATACTGATATGGACTGGGTTAGGAACAAAAGGATGCCACACAATCAAAGTGGAAAAATGACACAAAAGGCTAGTCCATTTTGCTGAAATTTCATTGCAGCAAATCACAATGGTACTCAGTAGTTTGTATGGCCCCCACATGCTTATATGCATGCCTGACAACTTTGGGGCATGCTCCTAATGAGATGGTAGATGGTGTCCTGGGGTATTTCCTCTCAGATCTGCACCAAGGCATCACTGATCTCCTGGACAGTTTGAGGTGCAAACTGGTGACATCGGATGGACCAAAACATAATGTCCCAAAGGTGTTCTATTGGATTTAGGTCAGGCGAGCATGGGGGCCATTCAATGGTATCAATTCCTTCAGGAACTGCCTGCATACTCTCGCCAGGGCATTGTCGTGCATCAGGAGGAACCCAGGACCCACTGCACCAGCATAGGGTCTGACAGTAGGTCCAAGGATTTCATCCCGATACCTAATGGCAGTCAGGGTGCCATTGTCTAGCCTGTAGAGGTCTGTGCGTCACTCCATGGATATGCCTCCCCAGACCATCACTGACCAACCACAAAAAGATAGTTTTTTTTTTTTTTTATTATTATTTATGTAAGTACATAGTAATTAAAGACACCTAATATAAAGTATGACCAAGATCACTTTTGGTATCTGTATAGTGACATGCAGAGCTCTTGGACAAATGCCACTATTTGTTACGTCCCAGTCTAGGAGTGTTGAGGAGTAACAAATGAAGAACGTCACATGTGGAAAGATTTGTGTTTATTGTAGGAGCTTAGCAGTTTTTTTGTTTTCAATCAACTATTAGCTTCAGGAATGGGCATAAACCAAAATAACAAACAAAACTAACTATTTTTAATCTTTTAATCTTAACCTAAGAAAAAAAAAAAATAACAAAAATACATCCCACTTCCCTGTCTCCCTATCTGCTCAAAAACAGGAGAAAATAATTCTAAAACGCCCATCTAAAGGGGTTGTGCCTCCACAGCAATTTTTGCATATTAAGGCAGGAACACACCAAGTTGACGCCGACGAACTAGTGGCGACGAAAGCAGACTGTGGGGTTGGCTCAAGACGGCAGCGTCTGGGTCCAAAGTTGCCCTGACACATCAAACGGACGCTCGACAGCCAAGTAGCACGTCCGTTCTGCACCTGCGTAAGGTGAAATGTCTTTCTGTACCAGCAGGTGGCAGTAGCTGAACTGCCAATCAGAATTATCAGTAGCCTGATGGACCGATGAGCTCCGACAGCGATTCAACATGTTGAATCAGCCCAAAAATAGCCGACGAGGACCAACTTCAGCTGACGGTGTGGAACACACGGAGAAAACTTAGTCGGTCGACGAACAAAAACTGCCCGATGGCCGACCGTCAGCTTGGTGTGTTCCTGCCTTTAAGACGAAACTGTCATCTCAAGCATAACTTGAGGGTACATGCACAGTTTCACAGTGCCACCTAGTGGTCAGGAGATTTTATATATTCTGAAAGATTTGCCCAAAAATCTCTTGATTCAGTGCAGCATACTGAATGGGTATCAAGTAATACCTAATGTTCCTATATTGGCCATTTTACATTTTGTAATAAAATTGCCGCATTTTACAAACTCATTAACTTATCATTATGAAACTCAGTATGTGTCATCGGGATTATGTCATGAAGGTGCTAAAAAAGTTGAGAGTGCGCAAACTTGGTCAAAATTTACAATCAAAAAAAAAAAAAAAAAAAAAAAAAAAAAAGGAATAAGTTTTGATAAAATAATACATTTTAATGAAACTGGTCTTGATAGCTTACCTGAGATATACTGAAAACAATGATACCAATTATGCCAAATTTGCAATGATTTGGAATGTCGACACCAAACTTTGTATATGCTTTGTCCTCAGAGCGGGAGAGCACTGTAAAAACCCATTGTAATGTCAAACAATGATATAACTTTTTTTTACTTTGTTAGTAGTTATGATGAAAAAGTCTGTGTACACATCTGGTCTTTTTTCCAGCTTCGCTTGGCATTCTGATACAGTTCCCACAGATGCACCTACATAAAGTATAATAGTGACACTGTCATGCTGCTATCATGTCTTATAATGTAACTAAGGTGAAGTCCTACTCCACACAAAGGATCGGGCCATCTGACCAATCAGAGCAGTGTAGGCTCACGGAAAGGAGTTTAGAGAGATTTTTGAACAGCTTCTAACGAATCGTTTACATATCTTTGAGAAATGAGGTGAAATTAAATGTATGAGAAAAAAAAAAAAAAAAAAAAAAAAAAACCTTTGACCTTACATGCATGTAAACCTGTTGTAGGAGACTCCCAAAACAATACTGAGAAAAAAAGGCATTGGGGCACTTTAAAGCACATTCTCAGATTTAAAGTGTCCTCACACAGAAAACATTTCCAGTTCACCACTGTTATTGTTACAATAGGACCAGGCAGGAGACAGAAGATAGGAATAGGTTGTTTATTGAACACAAGCAGAGTATAACAATGCAGACAGGTGAGTAGCAGATGCACTTTGGTGATGTACGAGTGATATGGAGAATGACACAGTGTGTTTGCAGAGTGACAACGGAGAATGATACTTGCTGAATGGAGTAGATGACTTCAGACAACACTTCACACCAGATAGGAATCGAGGAGAGGAGCTAGGAAACCCGGAGTACAGGTAAGTAGCAAGAGAAGTTCTTGAGGTAAGCATTCAGGTAAGTCCTTTGATGTAAACAAGACCAGACAATGTGACTGTGTGTGAGTGTGTCTTAAGTAGTGCTGGTGATGAGTGTGCTGATGAGGTGCAGGTGGCGGTGATCAGAACTCAGGGGATGGTGTGCGCTGTGATTGGAGGGTGCTGGAACCTGGCGTGTCTGTGACAGTTATATTTATTTGTTATATATATATATATTTATTGCAGCAGGGTTTAGTAACATTGATAAACTATTATAGTTTTTGGCAATATTTTTAATTAGATTAGTCAATTGCAATTATGCTGTCTGCTTGTCTGTTCTCTTGTTCTCAGTTCTTGTTGTCTCTTTATTGATTCTGCTTGTAAACAGCAGTTGTCATCATATATATATATATATATATATATATATATATATATATATATTATATATATATATATATATATATATTGTTTGAGAAGTGCACTAATGCAGCATCTAGTCAACAAACTAATTATAATGATATGAAAACATGTTCTGTAGTGTACACTGTATAACATACAGTTTTGTTGTCTAAACCTCAGTATATACTGAAAACCTCAGTATAAGTTTGCAATAGTGCACTGTTCTCTACAGCCTTGTAAATAATTGTATTTTTCAAAAATATCTTCAAATACCCATGATAGTACAAATGATAGTACAAAAAATGATCAAATTTGATATAGAGTTATTTTTATAGTTATAATAATCATTTTATAATGTGCACTGTAGTGTTCGCCAACAACTCTTGTTCCATGTTTTCTAGTCATTATCTGATTATGACGTAAGCACATAGGAAAAAAAAAGAAAAGTACGTCTTTAGTCATGTGTTGCAAGTAAACTGAGAATTCGAGACCAACTCTTTTTGTGTCTGTGTAATCTTTCTTTTACAAAACAACCCAGCTCAATCGGCTCGCGATGGAAAAAATGGCAAAGTCGATTCGATAACTAGGCTATCTACAAGCATTCAACGTCGAGGAGGACAAGCAGAAAAGAGCACTTTTACTACATCACGTGGGCCCCGAGGTGTTCGACATTTTTGATACGCTGCCAGAAACCGGAGAAGACTACGCCACAGCAGTGAGAAAGCTAGATAAGTATTTCTGTCCAAAAGCCAATCCTGAATATGAAACATATTTATTCAGACAAGCAAGTCAATGTGAAGACGAAACTTTGGACACGTATCATACTAGATTGAGACAGATGGCAACAAAATGCGAGTTTGCAAATGTAGACAAAGAAATCAAGTCATAAATAATTCTAAGCTGCAGTTCATCGCGTCTCCGCAAGATGGCACTGCGAGACGGCACAATGACACCAACAATTACTAGACGCAGGTAGAAACGGCAGACAAACAAGCAGCTGGCATAGAAGAGATGCATGCAAAATCATCCAAATCATTCGTAACACATGCAATAAATAAGAAAACTTTGAACAGAGACAAGCAGAGAAATTTTAAACCAAAGACCACTTTTGAAAGCATGACATGCAACAATTGTGGAGGACATTTTCCACACGATGGAGGTCAGAAAAACTGTCCTGCAAAAGGAAAAACCTGTAAAAGCTGCGAAAAGCTGAATCATTTTCAAAAATGCTGCAGTACAACTAGGGCTGGGGGATATATCGCATGTGATTGTCACGCGCATTTTGTCAATAAAGCCGGTTCCCTGATTACCGCTAAATCGCCATCACCTGCTTTCAAATGGAGCGGCATTTAATAGACAGAGCCGTAGTTCACTGATAAGCCACGCAATATCGCGTTCATTATCGAAGGCGATACATCTGCAATATGAACGCGATATTGCGTGGCTTATCAGTGAACTACGGCTCTGTCTATTAAATGCCCTGAGTACAACCACACCGACGGATTCCATTCCATATCAGAAAGAAAGTAGAACAAGAACTCGAAAAACTTGAACAACAAGGGATCATTGAAAAAGTCAGTGGACCGACACCCTGGGTATCACCTATAGTTGTTGCACCAAAACCCAAGAATCCTGACAGTGTGCGCATATGCGTGGATGTCATATGCACCATTGATTAATTCTCTAGCCATCTAGTGGCTGTAGTTAAAAATTCATGTTATTTTAATTTTAATTTAATTAAGTGTTTGCTTTCCAGTAGATGGCAGTAATCGTCCAATAAACCCAGGCACATTTTTCATGTCTATCACTATGAATGAAATTTAGAAATGTAGGTCTTTATTAAAGTGGATTTAACATAAAATTTTGCTATTTTATATAAATGTATATACTTAAATTATTACAAATTGAGGCAAATAAATGACATAAAATACCATAAATCCTACAATCCTATCTTAGGCCATATTTTATTATTTGCCTATTATTATTATGATATGAGTAAGCTGCATACATGCCTTTATCTTTTGTATGTTTTCCCCTCCTCCTTTTTATTTATTTACGTTAATTAAATCGGCCTCCGGTGGCTTAGACCTTTTGCCTTACCATAATTTAGCGTTGATTTAGAACTTGTACCGCTGTCCCTACAGACGTCACCTCATCCCTTTTTCTCGTATACTTTTGAGTGAGTTGTCTTCTCCGAGCACACACTCTGAGTCCCTCCAGACCAGGTTAATCAATAAGACATGATATCAATGACGTTGCGTGCAAATGAGCAGTAAAAACCCGATCGCGCATTCATTTGTTTGTTTTTTCTTGCGCGGGTGCCCCGTGCCGCCCTGGGCCTGAATGTTTTTTAGGAAAAAGTTAGGCTACTCAGCTTAGTACATTTGGCTGCGTCCACAGTTTCTAGAGCATCCATATTTCAAACCAGTGCCATTACAACACCGGCCCTCGCGGCCAAATAAACTGACAGGCCCACCGGGAGAATTCCTCCCGATTAGCCAATCTGGGCCTGGTTCACTGACAAGGTTTGTACTGTAAATATGATTGACTATTAAAGGTGGGATCTTTTTTTCCAATTGAAAGAGTGATCTGACATCATAGCTCACTATCAGCAGTTATTTTATCTATGTTCGGAACATTTCAGGTTTCTGCTCATTGTAAATCAGATAAAGATAAATTAGCACAGAACCAGAGTGATTGCGTGTGTGATTTAGTCATACCGTCTCTATTAATTGTGAAGCTGTGGGTTGTAAATAGTTCCTTCAAAAGAAAAATATATGCTATAATATCTTTTGAGTTTCTAAGCTAGTGATAAATCACAGGACAGCGCTGAAGACTAGTTTCTGCGTTCCTCTTTGTGAGCTCGATCTTCACGTTTTGTGCAGCTACTGTTTGAATGAGTGTTCATGCCACAGTAGCTCGATATAATAATACACATCCTATCGTCTAATCCCTTGAATGTCCAAACCATAAAACAAATACAACTGACAAAGTTTAGTGGCGCTCGTGCGCCATCACTATGTGTTGAACCGGCGTTCACCTCCGTGTTGCTTTCATGCCACTGACTGGATGGGGCAGAGTCATGTGACTACACACACGGTAATGTTTTTAACCCTTAAATGCATACCTCGGCTCTTTTGTGACCAGGGACATCATTCACTACCCTCCTCCTCGTTCATTTTTTAAAGTTAGACATCAACCTTCTTGTTATTCCTCAATCAATTAATTATAAAGAATATAACAATAAAAAAATCATAAAATTATAAAAGAATGCCTATTTTTGCGTTCTTTTTGTGTAAAAATTGTATAGGGTCGCAAACGACCCGAGGTGTGCATGAGTGCGTATATTTTTACTGCACAACAATAATTGAATCTTAGTTGACAGAAAAAGTGCAATTCACCTTTATTTCACAAGGTGGCAATGTCTGATACACAATGCTGAAATGATGACTCATTCAGACAGAAAACTTAATAATAAAACAAACATGAAATGGCTCAGCGATTTATTGCAGAGCAAGTACTGAACGCAATCAAATATGACTGTAACTCTTACTGGATGGATCTGGTGAAGCTGTTAGCGATCAAAATATTGATTTTGAAGATGTTGAAAATAATATAGTTTTGAGAATAAATTTGAGATCGCGAATGGGCTCATATTCGTGACCTCAAACATAAAAATAGCCTATTATTTGCTGAATTTAATGGGAAATGAGCTCTGACGAGGACAGTGGTGATGGCATAAAACATCTGCTCAAACAGAACCCTTTCAAGCTCCAAAAGGTAACAAATTAGGCTTTATTTTACACTTCTGTAATTGTTATTCTAATATCAGGAGTTTTATATTATCGCGACAGGTAGAGATCCTTCCATGTTAGATATTGATCCGGGTCGATAAAGACCCGAATATGTAAGAATGATTGGCGAAACAGTCATGCATTTAAGGGTTAAGGGGGAAGTATTAACAGGATTAAAAAAAACAAAATAACCGATATGGGAAAATTACGTTGGTTAGAGGTTCTGAATTTCAGTTTTGATTACTTTTCGATTAATCGTCCAGCCCTACTTAGGAATACATATATCCCCTCACTTATCTGAATTATTTAACCGTAACTTTATCCCGTTACTCAAAACAATCGAGGAAGACTTAAATCGCTGGATGAATCTACCACTATCTCTCATAGGACGAATTGCAACAGTGAAAATGTCTGTATTACCCAGGATTAATTACTTGTTCACTATGATTCCGATACAACCTACTAAAAAATGGTTTCAAAAGTTAAATGGCACAATTAATAAATTCTATTGGAAAAATAAGAACCCCAGAATAAGCATTAATACTATTCAAAAAAGTAAGGATATGGGTGGATTAGGTGCTCCAAATTTGTATTATTACCATATAGCAGCACAATTACAGTACCTCTGCAAATGGATGAATGGTAATTATTTTCATAACACTTGGTTACAATTAGAACAGTCCGAATGTAAAAACATCTTATTAACCGATCTACCCCTCATGACAAACTCAATTAAACATCATGATTTATACAAAAATACAGTAATTTGTAATACTTTAGATGCACGGTGGAGTGTAAATAAAATAACCCAGTTAATACCAAATAATGTTTTTCCTTTATGGCATAACCCAGACTTTACCTTTATTAAATAGCCTACGTCCTAGTTTATTAAATACACTTATGTGGCGACCAGGGCGTGAGTTATAATGAGCATCACCTGGGAGGCGAACCGGCCTTCAGTCCCTCACGGAGGAGCTCCGGGAGCATAAAAGGAGGAGCGACTACAGCAGTGGCGGCTGGTGCAAAAAAATTTTGGTGGGGCACAATTTTTTTTTTTTTTTTTTTTTAGGAATGCAGGAATGAATAGGCTAATTGTTAAATAATCATTTAACAAGTGATATAATAATGTATCATTACTAATCTAAAACATGGAAAATTCAGTATTTAAAGCATGCATAGGACTGGGATCTAAAAAAAAAAAAAATCTGTATTTAATTAAAAAAAATATATATATTTCACATCCTGCCCAATATTGTCCTAGAAACAATGTTCATATTGAAGACTATAAAAACAAACATGAATGCATGCGCGCGGCGGCGCTCGTTCACGGAAGTTTGTGCTTGCTGAAGGCTCGTCCACACCTGACTGCAAAATGGAAATATTTTCTCGACTTTCTAACATTTGCAGATGGAGAATATATCTGTGAAATGTAAATAATGCACTGAGAAAATTATTGGATGTCACTTAAGTTAAAAAAAAAATGTTAAGAGGTATGTTAGTTTCCACCAATCGCTGCACAAGTTATGGCACGCTGCCATATCCAGAGGCAGAACAAACAGCAGTGACAGCTAGCGTAACTCTGGTTGAATGCATAGACGGGTTGAATGTGATTGAAAAATCCGTCTCTTTCTCACTTTGGTGGTGCGTTGCCCTATTGCCATAATGAAGAAACCGCCCCTGGACTACAGTGAAGGACGAGAGAGGACCAGGCCTGGACTTTATTTTATGTTTTATTATGTTTGTGTGGCCGGCAGAGGTCCGCGAGGGTCTGCCGGCATTACTTTCGTTTTGTTCTTTGTTTATTTTGAATTAAAGTTTTGTTTGAATGTTCGCCGGTTCCCGCCTCCTTCTTCCCGTATATACGAACTACGTTACAGCTTAGTTTATTTAATATTAATTATAAATTTATTAAATGTCTCTTGCAAACTATGAAGGGACAATGAATCAATACACTGACATGGTAATGCTAGACAGATACTTTGTTTGCACAGTTCTACCGTAATTTTGTCACTCCTAGACGTACGTCTGGCGTCAGGGGGGAAACGTTTACCTCGATAAAGGAAAGTCATTGTATCACCAGGCTATGTTTATTTGGCAATGTAACCTCACAGTGTTATTCGGCTATCCAGTGCTGAGCTTCGATGAAAACTTCAGGAGACCGGCGAGATGCTTCCACAGGGCGGGAGATACGCGGCGTGATTGACAGCTTTGACACCAAATGGATATACGCGAAAATCAGATGACATGATTTCACAACTTTTCATTGGCCATTTAGATATGTGAAGCATACTGTATACGGAAATTAACCTGGACATTCAATCCGTCGAAAAATCTCAAAATCAGCAAAATGGACATACGTGGTTTACATCGGACAGCGACATTGTTTTTAATAATTTATAAGTGATATATAATTGTAATAAGTGATATATAGGTGTGGGAGTTCACTTTTACTCCATCTCTTATCCTGAAATGTCCATCTTACAGAGATGGACTAAAAATGATCTTCCAAAACTTACTGCCAGATTCTGGAAGATAAATTCTTCAAACAGTGGTACAAGAGGATGTGGTGCTGGTCCTACAGGAGTCACTCTCAAGCTGTCTGTCTATAAGGCCTATAAAAACCCAGTATTCATGTATTTTATAACACTTCAGCTTGTGATTCTTATTAAGAGCGGGTCATTTTTTAGGAATCTTTAGCTAACCTAAGTCTCTGAGATCCTGACACCTTGCACTTCTGGAGACTCTGAAGACTCCAGTAGGTTGCAGTTTTGGAAAATGGTGGCGCTGGAGACTAAAGGGTTCCTGATGGTTTCGCACTTAATTCTTCACCTTAATTCTTAATTATTTTGCAGTTAACATGTGTCTTTTCTTTTCCACCTGTTTTTGTATGACCCCGCTGACCCAATGAGCCTTTTGCTGTCCCTTGGTCATGCTTTAACTTTGCAATTTCTATTATTGCATTAGTATTGCGTCCTTCTCATGAGCATTTAATAATTTTTGACTTTTCAGTCTGAGTTAAATCTCTTTTTTGGCTCTTTTTGGCTCATTTCCTAATAATTATGCACACAGAAATGCCTTCTTTCTGCTCTTACAGGACCTACAAGATCTACAAGACCTGTTTTTCAATGAATGGAAACATGATGGACACAGTGAAAGTGAACACAATGGAAAGAATGAGTAGAACTAATGCATGAATACATTCTTTCCGGGTCAACTGCATACAGAACCAGTTGAACCAGGAACATTTCAGGAAAACAAATGAAACCGGGTTTTCATCATTCACAAGAGAGGGACGTTCACAGCTCTGTATTTTTCCTCCTCTGAACTGTCTTGTTGAACAGAAGATCTGAAATTTCTTTCACTTCTAAAAACAAGCTTTCAGGAAGAGGTGTGAGAATGAGAAGAATGACAGTCAGATGTCAGCACACGTAATCACTCTGATTTGATTTGTTATTCAGAAAGATTCATTCTCAGGAAACAGTGCTGAACTTTTTTGCTGAAAGTAGTTTTACAATTTTCTGAAAATGTACTTTGGACATTAAAAGTGTATTGTAATTGTATGCTTTCATAGTCTCCTTTTCAATTAGAAATAATAATGAAAAAACATGAAAACTGCTTTTTGTATTTTCAGAAAATAAATACAAATTAATTAATAAATATTCAATTAATTTTTCTTTTTATAACAGAAAAAAAATCAGCTTGAATATTGCATTTCCACAACATCCTTTCCTCTGATTGGTCAACCAAAGATGAACCTCTGTCATTAGACATTGATTACCTGAATACTCAGTTTCAGCTACTTACCTGGTGTATCCCTTCATGTTTGAATAAACTCCCACAGTTGGGTTCATCCTTAATCTCTGTTGTGGTGAATCGTTACAGAAAGGCCAGACCTTCACCATGAACCCAGCGGGAGTTTTTTATGGGCCAGATGAAATGGCTGGAAAATTGAGGAGTATGTGGTGGAGTTGTTGTAGTTCTGTTTTGGAGTGGGCTGGACGAGAACACCAGCGAGAGATTCCAGCATGACCCTGGCAAAGCATCTGGACATTGTGCTGTGGCCGTGTGACCATTTACCATCAGTGAGGAAGAGGACAACATTCCCACTCAGCTACAGGCCTCCAAGCCCACTTCCACCAACCTGATGTTGTCTATCATCTACCCAGAGCCATTATCCCCCACTGACCCAGTACCAGAGATTATGCCCGCCATGGACCCCCTGCTAGAGGTAATGTCTGCCCTGGACCCCAAGCCTGCTGCCAAGTCGGTCCCTATGTCCGTCCCAGAGCATTTATAACATGCAAGTTAAAAACTGCTCACTATTTGGCAGGTATTGCATTAAAGTCGCCCTTTTTATTCATGCAGTTATAACTGCATTATTAATGATTTATAATGCATTTGTAAATGACTTATTACTCATTAACAAACACCTTTATAAACCCTTTACAAAGGGAACCTTAATGTAAAGTGTTACCCATGAAATTTGACTGGTGTTGTTATTGACTACTGTAATTTTGCTACACTTCTGGATTAATTGCACAATTTAGCTATTGCTTGGACCCCAGATAATCTCAATTTCTCAATATCAAAAAGTCAGACTTAATAAATTGTCTGCACTGTAAACCATTTCTGTTGTTTTCACAGTATTATACTGTGTTCTCAACAGTTCCCTACTGTAGAATCTGAGTACAGCATATTACTGTAGATTTTGTCATTTTCACAGCTTGTTACTGTATTCTTAACAGTTTCCAGCTGTGTACAGTATGTTACTGTAGATTTTCAATGCATTCTGGGAAAATATTAGCCTACTGTATATCTAAATACAGTAGGCTACAAAATGACCGTGAAAAACAACCACACACATCCTCACACATGACAGACTCATCAAGATGAAAGCCTACAACAGTATGGTAGGTTAACTTTTCTCTTTTTTCACTCTGTTTTATTCTGATGTTAGATATAAAGCTACGTTTTAGTTAATAAATTTCCATAAAAATACATGAGTAAGCGTTCATTTTCTGGCATTTTCCTCCTGCAGCGTGGTGAAGATTAAAGTCCGAGGACGGAGTAGCCTACGTGAAATTGGTAGGTGGGTATACTTTAAAACACATGTAATTGTCTTATCTGTTTTATACAAATGTTATTTGCAAAGTATAAATACGTTTGAGTTAATAAATATATGAATGAACATCGGACCGGGTGAGCATTTCCCGTTTAAGCGGCACTAACTCGAATTTTCCTCCCGCAGCGGTGCTGCCAGACCGGCTGGACCATCGCGAGACAGGCGGAAAGAGCCGTTGTGAAGACAAAAAGCCTACTACCTGAAATTGGTAGGTCAGTTTTAAAACGCATGTAATCGCCTTTTTTTGTTTTGTACCAATATTGTTTGCAAGGTATAAATATGTTTTAGTTTATAAATATCCGTAAGAACATCGAAGCGGGTGCTCATTTCCCTGTCAAGCCGCACTAATTGCTCTTTCCTCCCGCAGCGGCGCTGGCAGAGACTGACTGAACTAATGTGAGACAGGCGGGAAGAGTCGTTGTGTTTTTTGGGACCCTTTCGTTGGGGTACCAAGCACAACACCGTACCAAAAGGGTGGAGCTACACTCTGCAGAACGTTGATTGGTTGACAGAGAATCGTCACTTGCGCGTGGGGAATGACAACACAAGAGGCGCACAAATGTGGTTCAAACAACGCGTGCATCAATTATCTTCACTTCATGTAGGCTATATAACAAAACAAAATATAAAACACAACCCTGCCTCTTTTCGTTTTTATTTAAAAAATATGAAACCTATTAATGTGTGGTTCAGGCAATATGTGCATATGTACTCTGATTATCTTCACTGTATGTAGCCTATAATAAAATGAAATAAGACAAAACAACCTTCTCTTTTTGTTAAACGTCAGTTTTAATTATCAATAATAACCATTATAAATAAAATATGAGAAGCTATAGGCTACAATAAGAAATAAAGACAAGCAAACAATTCAGTCAAACGTACAGCGCACTAGAGGTCTACAAAGAAGACCCGAGACCCGGGGACCCGGGACCCGTACGGGTTCGGGGCTATATTTTAAATGTTCAGCCGGGTCCGGGTCGGGTCCTAATCTATTACTTCGGTTCCCGGGTCTGATTAACATTGTGTGTATACCCGAGCCGATTTGATTCGGAGATCACCCGGCCGTGTTGGGAGTCAGTCAGCGCTGTGCGTGTTTTGTAACTTGCAAAGTATGAGCCGGGAAATAAGGTGAAAAAAAAACATGAGCGGCCCCAGCCATCAGAAGCAGAGCGGGCGGAGTTAATGCAAGCAAACGGTGATCATCGAGTTTTCCTATTCCTATCGTGTGCAATAGTAATGCAAACAAACTTCAAATCTCAAGAACTGCTTGTAGCCTTGCACATTCGTATATACATAACATAGCCTAGCTATTTCAAATCATTAACAAAATATGAACTATCACACAAATGTTTTCTGTGACGCTTAAAGCTTATGTTTCAGGTTGCTCCAGCTAACGCGCATGTCTCATGCGAGCACACTTTCTTTCTCCTGTTTTTATAATAACATTATGCCGTCTTGTTATATCTAAAGTTTTGGTCAGACTCGGCTCAGAAAGAACAGAAATGACCGCAAATAAGTAGGCTAATGCTAACGTCAGCGGCCATGTCACTGAACAAGCAATCGTTATTATAGTTCAAAAGGGCAAACTGTCAAATTTATTTTATTATGTGAGTTGACTCGAGTCTCGAGATACAACGAAATAATGCAAAACTGCAAAGTCGCATTTGTCATCGTGACAGCAAGTGAACTTTTTTAAAGCTGGAATAATGAGTGGATTAAGCATTTCAATTGGCAAGAGAGGAATAACGGATGAACTTTCTTGGCAAGTGCATCACAGTCAGGTACTTGTTTATTGACTTATTAATAGCAATTTGATGTGGAATAGACCTATGTGCCGATCGGGTCCATACGGGTCCGGTCGGTTCGGGTCCAGCTTAGACGGGTCCGGGTAGTACATTTATGGCATTTCTCGGTTCTGCACGGGTTCGGGTCCAACTTTCAAAATAATAGTCGGGCCGGGTCGGTTCCGTGTAGCACATTTACGGGTCTCTTCGGGTTCGGGTATGAATTTTTGGACCCGTGAAGACCTCTGCTGCGCACTACAACGGTAAAGTTAAATAAATATATAAAGTTATAAAACTTCATTTTCCCCTCGGCCAAAACGATTTGCCCGGGAACAAATTATAAATTCATGAGACCAAAGATTGCCCGTTATACACAAGATGAATGATATCTTGTTTTTAACCATTACAGAGACATCAGAGCCAGCTGCGAATGTCAGAAGGACTAGCCGAGGTACAGCTGCTCTCGGCTGGGTACATGAGCACCGAGCGCCCAGTGATCGCCTGGATCTCACAACTCCGACAACGTCAGATCAAATTTTCAAATAGGCGCTCTCTTTATAAATTAACCACAGATTTGAGATTTAAACAACTACATTCTCGCCTGAAAAACTTTTAAAACTACATTTCATGACACAGTAAAATAGTTTTTAAATTACACAGGTTTTCTCCTCAGCTTGCTGGTAAGTGCTGCGGCATGGACGTCTGAACTTTGCAATCTTGGTATTCTGAAACGCCGAATGCAAAACTCGTCTTCTTTTTGTGGCAGACAGCCTCAAGCCGAGAAGCAAGAACAAGATCTGCTGTAGTATGTCCTCCATTGTTCTTTACTATATCGTTTTCTTCTTCGCGCGAGAATGACGTCGATCACTATTTTCCGGCTACACCACGCCTATCAAGTAAGGGTACTGTTTGCGGTTGAAACGCAAGCCTGATCAAGGTGTACCGCTCCGAACCGTACCAAACTGTACCGAACCGTACCGCTCAGTGGAAATGAGGCATTAGATGATATGTATTCACTGGTTATTGTTGATCTGAAGCAATAATTTGTGTTATTGAATAAATGAAAAAAAAATGAAAATAAAGTACAGCATAATGATGTACTTTATTTTACAGTATGATTAAAACTACTGTAGTTATTTTTGCGGTAATTTTACTGTTGTATTAAATACAGCAACTACTGGATAATTGTTGCCAGTAAGTTACTGTTAATTTGACAATAAACATTTTACAGTGTGGCATGATTTTAACTAAAACCGGAGCCCCGTATTTCCTTATTTATTGACACTATATTGCAGATTACTGATAGTCAGGTGTCTACAAACGTTTTCAGATAATACTACACTAGTATTAGCAATTGTGAAGAAGGCCCAGCAGCGCCTCTTCTTCTTGAGAAGACTCAAGACCATCTGAGGAAATTCGTGATGGGCTTCAGCATCCTCAGATCGTTCTACAGATGCACTGTGGAGACCATCCTGTCTGGGTCTATTACCACCTGGTTTGGAAACAGTACTGCTGCAAACTGCAAAGCTCTGCAGAGGGTAGTACGAACAGCCCACCACATTGTTGCAGGCATATACCCTATATGTGGGTATATTGTATACTATTGTAAAATTGTATTGTTTAATTATATTTGTATAAAATTGTCAACTTTTATTGTTCTTGTATATTGTATTGCTAATGTAACTTATGCTAAATGTGCAATGTTCGGACCACACACCAAAGCTTTTCACGCTTCATTTACCTGTAAATTCTGTAGTGACAATAAAAGTGAGTTGAGTTGACTTGTGGGTCTACTCAATCAAGGCAATGACCTAGCCTACAAAAAAGGAGATTGAATAATTTCCAACTCATGTAATGCAGCTTTTTTTTAAATTAAATGTTGACCTAAGAGATAATTATTGATAACTTATTTTTTTATGTAAATTATTTTATAAGTATAGTACAGTGCCCACCACAAATATTGGCACCCATAGTAAATAAGAGCAAAGGCAGCTGTGAAAATAAATCTGCATTGTTTATCCTTTTGATCTTTCATTCAAAAAAATTCTAACAAAAATTCTTTAATCAAAGTAAAACGAAAATGAAAGTGGGGGAAAACTCACATTATGAAATAAATGTTTTTCTCCAATACATGTTGGCCACAATTATTGGCACACCTAGAAATTCTTATGAGTAAAATAAGTACATCCTCGTTCATATTTAAATTTTTTTAGCACACCATGGGTGACTATGGAATTATCCAGCCATGACTTCCTGTTCTACAGGAATACAAATATGCTTAATCACAAAGGCCAAATTCCTTTAATCATTCATCACAATGAGAAAAACCACAGAATATAGTTCTGATGTGCAGCAAAAGATTGTTGAGCTTCACAAAACAGAAAATAAATAAAAGTTCCAATCAACTAAAGATGTTACAAATCTTCCTGGATGAGGACATGTGTCTGTATCGTCCTAATGCACAATAAGGAGGAAAGTCCAAGTGGCCAAATACTCTCCAAGGATCACAGCTGGAGAATTGGAGAAATTGGTGGAGAGTCTTGGGGTCAGAAAGCCTTAAAAAAAAAAAAAAAAAAGTACTTAGTGGAAATATACATTTAGATCAAATATAGTGTACTCTAAGACAGTGCAGTGGTTCATTGTTTAGGTGCTTATATCAGACTGTGTCAGTAAGAACAGTCCCTCATAAATTACAGGATTTACTTTAAAATAATTTTTCAAAATTGTGATTTTTGTTGGTTTAATCACCGGATTGCCTGATCTGGCTCAATTTCCCGTGGACCCCCTTAAGTTCCTGGGTGGTGGTGTATTTTAGACACACTGGACTTAGTTATCTGACAGGACTTGGTTTAGTAAGCATTAATATCTGACATCAACATTAATAAATAAGCTTGCTATTAATGGCCTTGACATTTTAATATCACTTATTTTTTAATGTCTTCAAATCTCAATGAGTTTCGTTTGAGTTTCAGTTTTTGATTTGATTTGTTTGATTTTGATTTGATTTTTTTTTTTTTTTTTTTTTTTTATACAGAATAATTATAGTTTTTTATAATTGTTGTTTCTTAGTTGTGTAGAACAGTAAAGTAAACCATACTGTACATAATAAAAAAGTCTTCAAAATCTAAAGTTTTGAGTCACTCAAAAAGTAAACAGCATTTTTGTCATCTGATTATATGTAAGCTTTATAATTTTTTTATTATTATTTAAATTAATTATTTTTTTATTTTTTTATTTTTTTTTTATTTATTTTTTTTTTTAATGCTTATGTAAAATCAAATACTTTTCTCACATGCTCATCGTTATTTCCAAATCATTTGTTGTGATCTTATTGGTTGTTCTGTTCTGTGGGTGTGTTAAAACAATCGCTTAAAAACATGAATTCTAGTCTTGAACTTTGCAGAAGTGCTCTAAAGCTGCGAGCAGTCCTTCTCTCCTCCACTGCAATGAAGACGGTTGTGTTCACTTTGCTGGCTGTGGCTGTGGCTGTGGGTATGTAGATCTCTTATTATTAGTCATTATTCATGACAATTGTTAGTTTACGTGTACACTGACATGTATTACAGTCTTCAACATCAATAAAAGAAAAAAATCCTTTTTAATGAAGTTTGCAGCACAGATGATAAAATCATTGGAGGTTATGAATGTCCGCCCCACTCTCAGCCCTGGCAATTGTACCTTACTGATGGACGTATATCGTGTGGAGGATCTTTGATTAATGAAAGATGGGTTGTGTCTGCTGCTCATTGCAAATTCTTGTGAGTAAATAACCTCACTTTTTAAGTCATAAATTAATAGATTAGCAACAGGTTGTTATTGTTTCCCATTTCTGAATGTGTCCACATGAAAAAAATATGCCAGAATTTCTAAATAAAAGGCTGTAGAAAAAAAAAAATAATAAAAAATCACATTCAGTACTTTTGTAAAGATGACAGTTCATTAGTCTACCAACCACTGGCATTCAGCTCTAGTTAAAAAAAAAATAAAATAAATACTACTACTACTACTACTACTACTACTAATAATAATAATAATATATGTGTGTGTGTGTGTGTGTATGTATATATATATATATATATATATATATATATATATATATATATATATATAAACTTTATTTTATATAGCACCTTTAAAAGTTACATCTTAAAGCGCTTCACAGAAACATAAATACAAGATACATTATATAAAAAGCAAAACAAAACACATTTATAATAATAATCTTTTGTATGTAAGCCTAAAAAAATAAGTTTTAAGTGAAGATTTAAAAACACAAGAGTCAGCATGTCTGATCTCATTGGGAGGAACGTAAACGCGTTGAAGGAACAATTAAAAATCCAGAATCAGAAGAACGAAGATTGCGTCTTGGGGTGTATGCAGTTAAAAGTTCAGACAGATATTGTGGCGCTAAACCATGCAAGGCCTTGTAGGTGAGCATGAGAATTTTAAAATCGATGTGAAACCTGACCGGGAGCCAGTGCAATGACTCCAAGATAGGAGTGATGTGCTCACTTGTCCTGGACCTTGTCAGGATTCTGGCCACTGAGTTTTGGACATACTGCAATTTGTTTCGGGTAGATTTAGAAACCCCAGCAAGCAGCGTGTTACAATAGTAGATGCAAGAAAAGACAAATTAATTGATCAGTTTTTCAGCCACCGAGAAAGATAACATGGGGCGCAATCGTGCAATGTTTCTAAGATGAAAAAATGAAGTTTTGACCATATTCTGGACATGAGGATAAAATGTTTGCATCAAATACCACCCCCATTTTTTAAAATTTAGTTTGAAACTCCAAAACAGAGCCATCCACCATTAAGGTTACAGCATCAGCTTTACAAATTTTTTGGAGTGAACCGATAAGCATAACCTCTCTTGTCACTGTTGAGACATTATGAGAAAATTATGAGACATCCATATTTTTATCTCAGAGATAGAATGTTCTTGTAATACAGTTCGTATGTACGGGAAGAAGGAGGCGGGAACCGGCAAACATTCAACAAAACTTTAATACCAAAATAAACAAAGAACAAAACGAAAGTAATGCCAGTAGACCCTCGCGGACGTCTGCCGGCCTTACAAACATAATAAAACATAAAATATAGTCCAGGCCCAGTCCTCTCTCGTCCTTCACGGTCATCGCTCCTACATTTATGCTCCCGGAGCTCCTCCGTGAGAGACTCAAGGCCGGTGCGCCTCCCAGGTGATGCTCGTTATCACTTGCGTCATCGGCCTCACGCCGTTCCCTCACGGCTTTCGCCCGACCTGGTTGCCACAGTTCTAAAAAGCCAACAGCCGTATTATTGCCAGGTTTTGAATGAATATAAATTTGGGTGTTGTCTGCATAAAAATGGAGCTTAAGACCCAAGGATCTGAGAAGTTGACCCAGGGGAAAAATGTACATACTAAAAAGCAAGGGACTCAAAACAGATCCCTGGGGAACTCCAAATTGCACTGCCCCAGCTTTGGATCTGCATCCACCCAGGGACACAAACTGCCTTTGATCTGAGAGGAAAGATTTGAACCAGTTTAATACTGTGTCAGTAACACCAAAAACAGTTTCCAAACGATTGAGTAAAAGAAAATGATCCACTGTGTCAAAAGCAGTGCTAAGATCGAGAAGAATCAGAATTGAAAGACAGCCAGAGTCTGCAACGATTAACAGGTCATTTGTGACCTTAACTAATGCTGTTTCTGTGCTATGTAGTTTGCGGAAACCAGATTGGAGAGGCTCAAAACGATTATTGACAGAGAGATGAGCATATAATTGAGAAACCACAGTTCGCTCAAGCAATTTAGCAAGAAAGGGGGGATTTGAGATGGTTATTGAGGTTGTCCCAGTCTGCGTTGGTCTTTTTTGGTATAGGTATTACAGCAGCAATTTTAAGTGCAGCAGGCACAACACCCATGCGCAGTGAGTCATTTACTATATTCAGGACAACAGGGCATAAAGAAGCAAAACATGATTTAAACAAATCACAAGGTATGGGATCAACTATGGAAGTGGTAGATTTCAATTTTGAAACCTCCTTTCCAAGGGAAACAAAATCATGTGAGGAAAAATTTGAGAAATAGAAGCCAGAAAAATGTGATCCTAAAAGCCGAATCAGACAAAACAGGAGTGATGCATTTGCGAGCATTGGCAATCTTTGAACTGAAATGATCAAGAAACCTATTACAAAGATGAACTGAGGTAGGTACACTAGAGGAGCTGTTTCCTTTAAGAAGTTTGTTAATGGTATGAAACAGTCGTCTGGGGTTATTTTGGTTATTGTTAATTATCTGAGAGAAATATTGAGACCTGACTGAAACAATCTCTGCCTTATATTCAAGTATATGGTCTTTCCAAGTGTGGCGGGGCGGTGAAGGGCAAGAATTGACACTAGTGCACAACTACAACAAAATAAAGCAGACTACGCCACCCAGTTTCTGTGAGCAGGGAAATTTATACCCAAAATAGGACACACAGGTTTGTTACCACTGAACACAGGAGACGTGTATATAAATACAAACTGCTTTAATTTCACAATAATAATTAGTTAAAATGTAGAAAACTGTTGACCAAACAAAGAGAAAAAAATATAAAGAAAACAAGAAACTTTCAGGCTGAGGCTTACCAGTAGGGTGGCTAGCTGCACAGCAAAATCCCCAGAGTTAAATCAACTCTGCTCAGAGTACATATGGTCCCTCTCTAAATAGTGTTAAAGTAACACTGAAGCAGAGTTAAAGTTAATGAGACAATTAAGCAATTAATAAGGCTGTGACTTAAGTCACTTGTAGTTCTTGTGTTTTTTCTTATTTCTTCAGTGATTCTGCTTGTTAACAGCAGGTGTTCATCACTAATGCGCAATCTCAACTTATTTAATTGCTTAATTATCTCATTAAATTTAACTCTGCTTCAGTGTTATTTCAACACTATTTAGAGAGGGTCCATATGTACTCTGTGCAGAGTTGATTTAACTCTGGGGATTTTGCTGTGTGAACAGTGAGTATCCTAAGACACACCACTCACCCAAATATGCTCCGCACAAACACTCACACCCACACCATACACACTCTAAGTGAGGGAGATGCAGTTGTCAAATGGCAAAAACACTGAGAGAAACACCACCACCACAGGGCCAAGACAGCTAGCTTCCCTCACTGGGGGCCTTCAGCTCCTGAAATAAACAACAACAACAAAAAAAGAAAGTAAAAGCACAATTAATCTAACCCACATTCATTCAAACAACTTGCATTAGAATAAGTTCAAACCATGAAGGAGAACAATGGACAATTTACTGGCCACAGGGGTCAGACAGAGAGGTATAAATACTCAACTAGGTTCGTACCAAAGGCTCATGAACTTGGACATGCCATGAAGCAGCAAGAGGTTAAAGAAAAGAACAAAACCAAAAAGGAAAAATGAAGTGAAAAACAGCAAATAATCAGACTTCAAATTAAATCACATGAAATACATAAAAAAAAACAAAAAAACAATTTAATAAAGAACATATCAAACGTTAAATAAAAACAACCTTGGTCTTCCCAGGTACGAGGTATTACCCATTTTTTCTACGCCGTCCCTAAGGCGCAGATCAAAGGAGGCAAAGAATAAACAAATAAAACAAACATGCTGCTGGTGGCAATATAACCACCGGTGGGGCTGAACGTGCACCCTTAACGGTACATCTCACTTTAAGTGATGGCTCAGATTGGCCACCCTTCACCAGACCACCAGCATAAGCGCAAAGTAGGGATGCTCATTTCGGTTAAATTTCTCGACCGACAACCGACGCTCGTTATCCGATTATTAACCGTTAACTGATAAGATTATAATATTGTATAGCCTATATGATGATAATATGACATATATATGACATTAAAAAAAAAATACAATTGACGAGTGTCTGTGTCTTCCACGGGTTTATTTTAACATGCAAACAGCAGCATAGAACAGATAAACAACAGAACCTGTATTCACATTATCAAATTCGCACCTGCAGCGTTTCTGACAACAGAAAAAAATAATTTAAATAAAAGGTATGTATTTGTTAAATGTTTAACAAATTAAGGTGGAAAAACAAAAACGGTGAATCCATTGAAGCTTTGAACAACCGGTATTTTAGACATTTTTTTCCGTCAAATAAAAATAGCAGGCCTACCTCAAGTTTTGTTTTATAGTAAGCCTTTCTTTAAAGTGAATTTCGTTTTGTAGACATTGTATCTTAATTTCAATCACTGTTTCATCAACCAATTGCCTATAGACCTATTTAATAAATAGGAAGAAAACCAAAAACGTCGGGTGGCATGTAGCCTATTTAAGTGCGTAACAAACGAACATGTTTCTGTGGCCTTTGAGTAAGGCTGAAGCAATATTCTGTTTTTAATGAATTTCTTAAATAAATAAATATAAATTCATTCGATGAATCCGAACGCTAAATAAAGTGATCGGATTAATGTGTGAGCGTTTGTCACAAGTTTCAAATCAGTATTGATTTTTTTTTTTTTTTTTTTTTTTGCACAGTATGTTTGTTTTATGTTGAAATACAGGCACAGTGATGGAGTCAGATATGTCGAGTGTAAACTTGTGCCTTGACGCACGATGCATAGCTCATAGGTAGCAGAATTCTGACATTTCGACAAAGTTCAAAGGTGTCATTCGCTAAAAAATTTATTTTTTAGTAGCTACATCAGTTTTCCAGCAGTGTACCTCAAAGCCATGACGGGAGAAGCAGCAAGCTTGCAGGATCGTGTGTCGTTGTCCGTGCAACAGATGAGTTGATTCTAGCAGAAGTAGCCTAGTTCAACGATAAAAACAGCAGGCCGAAGATTAAAACGTAATTCCGCATTTCAATAGTGAGGGTAGCACTAGGGCACTTCCCTTGCTCCAAAACCCTCATATACCACTTCGGGTAGTCTTCGGGTAATCCAATCGATATTCAAAATCAATAAATCTGGAGAGAGGAGCGGCAGCCAGATGCACCAGCATTCCCTTTCAACTGGAAGTTGAATAATAAATAAATAAATAAATATTAGTGTGACTTAGTTACATTGTAGGCCTACTTACTCAAATAAGTGTTATTAATTAACTACATGTACCTACTATTGATTTATGGTTAGGATTTGGTTTAGGATTAGTTACTTGTAATTATGCATAATTTACTGTTATTGCTGTAGTACATTTAGTAAAGTGTATTTTTTTTTTAATTATTATTTACCATTCACCATACTAATGCAGGACTTTTATTATTTATAATTGTCTTGGCATAACCAGTTTCTTTGCCAATCTATTTGAGACTATCTACATAACTAATAGTCAATATTCTGATAAACACTGCATTAGGGCTGTGTAAAATATGTGTTCCTTGTCAAACAGACGTTCGCGTCTCATTGTCCACCTGGGTAAGCACAAAAAGTCTGTTAATGAAGCCACAGAGCAGCAGATCGGGGTGGAGAAGATGATTCCTCACCTGAAATATAATGATCAAACTCTTAACAATGACATCATGCTGATTAAGCTGAGAAAGCCTGCCATCGTCAACAAGTATGTGAAGCCAATCCCTCTGACAACCAGCTGCTCTTCTGCAGGGGAGCAGTGCTTAGTTTCTGGATGGGGCAAAACTGGAGGTGAGATGGCCGAGTAATGAAAATCTTCTTAAACTTTAATATAATATTGTCAGGCATAAAATCATTCAATCGTTAAAAAAAAATGACAAGTTTTAGCACATTTCATATTGTTTTTCCAGATGGTGTCGCTTCTGTCCTGCAGTGTTTGAAGTTGCCTGTACTCTCAAAGACGCAGTGTAAGGGTGCATATGGCATGAAAATAACTGAAAACATGTTCTGTGCTGGATTCATGAAGGGAGGCAAAGACTCGTGTCAGGTATGTCATTGACTTAGTCTTCCTCTTTATATGTGTTCTATATTTTTATACAAACACACAATTTTGTCCCTTTTTTTCCCCAACTTTCTTCTCAGGGGGATTCTGGGGGCCCTGTAGTGTGCAACGGTAAACTAAAAGGTGTTGTTTCCTGGGGCGATGGCTGTGCTCGGCCAGGCTTTCCTGGGGTTTATACTGAGGTGTGTCGCTACACTGACTGGATCAAAAACATCATAGCTAATAACTAACTCAAGGCCATCAGTTGACAGTTGACTAAAATTCCCATTAAAATGTTAGAATATTATGGCTTAGCAGACAGACAATTACATCTGTTGCCTCAAATGCACATGGTTTGTACAGTCACAGAAACACTGTGTTGACTAGGCTATGTTTCAGCTTCTGAGGGAAAAACTGGAAAAGGAAGGGGAAAACTCTGATAAAAGCTAGACAACCCAGGATTTAGTTTACCCATGGTTTAGAATGACTCAAGGATAACTATTGTGTGAAAAGCCCTTTTATTGGAACTGTCAACAGAATAATGATGGATTATTTTGGTATTTCTATTTTTTTATGTCTAAGGTAGATTTTGCTATAGCTATAGAAAATTGAACTCTCATTGAACAATAAAATCTTATTAAAGCCCTGTTAATGTCTGGGGCAAGCAGTGTCATTCACCATCTCTGTTGCTCTACTCTTTATAAATCAACACTTTCAAATAAATTATTGGATTTTTAGACAGAAATTTGTTTAGATGACAGCTGAGCAATTCTGTTTAGGGACACACTCCTCCCAGTCTTCGTGGGTCTTTGGGTTTAGATAAAAGGTTTTGAGGTTTAGATATATGGGTTTGAGTGACTAATAATCAACATTTAACCTTATAAATATATTTATTTAATGCTTCTACTGTTTACCTGTGTCCGTGCCTCTGTCAAATAAATATACATCTGTGTTCACTTACCTCTCTGCCTCTGTCTGTGTCCTGTTATCACTAATGTTATCCATAGACATTCATGTGAAATAATCCAGCATATACCATAAACCAAAAAGCGTTTAAGAAAACAATCTTTTCACAGTAAGTTTCAATACTGATAGTGATATTAATGTTTTCATATTAATATTATAGTATTATTCTTGGTGTTACAGCAATTATCCAAACAAATGTGTAACATTAAAAATAAAAAAATGATCTTAGAATGAAAAAAAAACAAATTTAATTTTTTTTTTTATTCAGAATAATTAATATTAATATTCAATTCAGAATTAATAATACATTTTATTTCTTAGGCGCCTTTCAGGACCCTCAAGGTCACCTTACAATCAAACACAACTCTCAAGAATAAAATATCAATCAAAAACATAGATTACAATAAAACAAAGTGAAATAATAAAAGTGATGGGTATCTGGTATTGTATGCTATTGTGAACAAGTGGGTTTTTAGACGTGATTTGAAGGTAACCAGAGATGTTATAGTACGAATGTGTTGTGGGAGAGCGTTCCAGAGTTGGGGAGTGGAGCAACTGAAGGCTCTAAGTCCCATGGTGGACAGACGGGCAGATGGAGTGGACAGGAGGGAGGCTGAAGAAGAACGAAGGGTACGGGAAGGTATGTGTATGTGAATGAGATTTGTGATGTAGGAGGGGGCCAGGTTGTAAAGAGATTTGAATGTTAATATCAGAATTTTAAAATCAATTCGGTAGCGGACGGGAAGCCAGTGGAGTTGCCTGAGAACAGGGGTGATGTGTTGTGTAGAAGGGGTTCTGGAGATGATGCGGGCGGCTGAGTTCTGAACTAGCTGGAGTTTATGAAGGGATTTGGGGCACAACACTTTTGACTGGGGAAATTTCAGAGTGAAAATTCTTTAACTGAACAAACTGTGTGCGGTCTGACAAGTAGGATGAGAACCAGGACAGGGCTTTGTTATTGATACCAATTGAGAGTAGGCGGTTGAGGAGAATGTGATGAGAGATTGTGTCAAAGGCTGCGGTTAGGTCAAGAACAATAAGTATTGTGAGTAGTCCGGAGTCCGCTGCAATCAGAAAGTCATTGGTGATTTTAACTAGGGCTGTTTCGGTACTATGGAGTGGACGAAAGCCAGATTGAAATTGCTCATAGAGGTTATTATTAGTGAGATGATTATGAATCTGCAAGGCAACTATTTTTTGAAGTATTTTTGAGAGAAAAGGGAGGTTTGAAAATGGCCGGAAGTTGTTGAGATTACTTGAATCAGCACCAGGTTTGTTGAGAATGGGAGTAATTATTGCAGTTTTAAGGGGTGATGGAACAGAACCAAAGGTAAGGGAGGAGTGTATAATTTCAGTGATAAGGGGGGCCAGTGAAGGGAGACAGAGTTTAACCAGAGTTGAAGGGAGCGGGTCGAGTGGGGGGGGAGTGGGGGGGGGGGGGTCAACGGAAAAGCAAGGAGATAACAATTGTTTTTGAATGTTTTCTATTTTAGATGTAAAAAAGTTCATAAGTCTATTGCAGTTGACGGTGGAGTACATATGAGAGGGGACAGTGCAAGGGGGCTGTATAATTTGGTTGAGTGTGGAAAACAAAGCCTGTGTGTTCCCTTCAGCTGTTTGGATCAGAGAGGTATAATAGACAGTTTTGGCATTCGATATGGCTAGTTTATATTTCAGAAGGTGCTCATTGTACATGTCTTTATGAATAGTGAGTCCGGTTTTCCTTGAAAGACGTTCAAGACGGCGGCCAATGGCTTTTAGTTGATGGAGTTCAGGAGTGTACCAGGGTGCAGTGCGGGTGAAGTTAACAGTCCGAGTTTTCAGCGGTGCCAGGTTGTCGAAGAGGTGATGAAGTCCATTATTGTAGTGAGATACCAGGTCATCTGGGGAGGTTAAGTGGTCTATGCTGTGGAGGCTGTCGATTGCAGAAGAGAGAGTAGATGGATCAATATTTTTGATATTTCTGAATGTGGAGCGGGATATGTTAGTTTTAAAAAGTGGAAGGTTAGCTTTAAATGAAACGTTATGAAAAGTTAAATGAAAAGTTATGCCAGAGCAACAGATGAGATCGATAATGTGTCCTTTTGAGTGTGTGGGAGAGTCCATATGTTGTTGTAGTCCAAAACTGTCCAAACAGGAGGAAAACTCTTTAGTGAGAGTGTTGTTCAAATTTTCCATATGTATATTAAAATCTCCCAGCAGTATGATGTTTGGTGCCAGGGAGCATAAGGTGGTAATAAAATCCGAGAATTCATTTAAACAATTTGGGTTTGATGGCAGCTAGAATGGTAGGAACAGATCCAGAGATTTGTATGGCAGAGGATTCGAAGGAATGGTGATCGCTAACTGGGAGTTGGGATACTTTGTATTTCTCATTGTAAAGTATCGCAAGGCCACCCCACGACCAGAAGCATGAGGTTGACAGACGTAAAACAACCCAGGTGGAGTTGTCAGGTTGAGCTCGGTGAAGTCCAGTGGTTTCTGCCACGTCTCAGTCAGGCACAAATAGTCCAAGTTATGATCATTCAACAGATCATAAACAAGAGAGGCCTTGTTGGTAATTATAAAAAAATCATTTTGGTGTCAGATTAAAGACACTAAAATATAAAGCAACATTTAAAGAGTCCATCTACAAAAAGAAAATAAATCTACCATTAGCTAAAGAAACCCCCACATGAATTATATACATCAAGTGAAAACAGATGTATAACACAAAGATAAAAAAACACAAAACAAACACACCCTAGGAAGTAAAATTAGCTCAAATGAAATAATTTATAGGGAATTATAAAGAGTTGTAAGTTTACAACCGAGCAACTAAATCGTCCAGCGTTCATTTGCTCGAGCCGTAATAAGCTCTTGTAGTGGATATGAATATCCAACAATCATGAAAACACTTATTAGAGCACGGTAACTTAAGATCACAGTTTAAGACATTACATTTTAGAAGCACATAATACAAGACACTTTCTTTTTAAAAATCTACAAAAGACTTTATTTATTCTAACACAAACTAATCTAACACACACCCACACACTCATTTATACACGTTGCAGTAAGAAAGGAATTGAGAGAGAAAGAGTTTTAAGAGAGAGAGTGTGATATGATGAACAGAATTCCACTTCAAAGACCTGAATGAACCATGAATCATTAATTTAAATGCACCAGTTCAGTTTTAATCTGGGGTACTTGCTTTAGTCAACTTTAAATGTGAATTTCCCTCGTCGGTGTGCAGTGAAGTGTTTTCCAAGTCGATGATCTGTCTCTTCAGGTCCAGATAGTGGTTAGGTCGACACCAATCACGTTTGAGCTTGCTGAAAAATGGAAGGAAGTATCTTTGTCGTGGCTGGAGTTAAAGCTGAAGCGGCAGAAGTCGTTGGTTGAACTTTGCAGCAAAACTTAGAAACACGAGACTTTCAGTGGAAAAAATTTAGTAAAAGAAAAGAAAAGTGAGTGAAAGTTGGATGGCTTGAATGAGCTGCTTGTCTCTTTTTCTTGTTACTCCATGGTTCTTGGTACTTGTCTGTGTCTTGGTTCTTTTTTTACTTGAACTCGTCTTCTCTTGCAATATGACCATTTAAACTTAGTTGTTTGTCACACCTCAGAGGAGTTTTGGCCAATCAGATATCGTCCTGTTTCAAAAGGGCTTTTCTCTGCCCCCAATAAAACATAGGTGTTACTTCCCATCTCTGCTTAAGCAGAGTGCCATTTTAACATAATTTCTATTAAATGGAATATGATACATTTTAAACAGATTTCATTCAAGTCCAATCAAGGCATACTTTCAGTCAGTCATTCAAGAGTTAACACATTTACATGGATTGTGGGTCTTCTAAAGCAAAAATTGGTTACAGGTAGTAATTGTGGACACAATTTAAAATGTATGCAGTTAAAATATACAGTATAAAATAATTACTTATAAAAGTAATTAAGGTTGATTTTCCTGTAGATGGCTGGAGCTGGAATTCCGATTCTGAATTAGAATTATGTTTTGAAAGAAGCATCTGAATGATTAATTTGTCTGATTTGTCCATGGTTCCCACAAAAACTTACATGATTGAACTGGAAACAAAGTTTCTCAATCAGGACTCCAATGAGTTTTGCGGAAGGTGTTAGGGTAAGCCCATGCTTCCCTCTTCCAAACAACCTGACTTCTTCTACACTCCTAACCGATTAAATACCTGGGGCTTTAACGCTCTAGCGCACCCTAGTGGTAAGTATGATCAGAAATAGAATGATAACAGTTAACACTGTTACAACACTTCCTTTGTTAATTTCCTGTTTCCCTTGATTTCCTTTGTTCAGTAGGTTATATTCTCCTGTATCTAATTTAGTCATTATCTTGTGTATTTATAGCCTTCTCTTTCTCTAAGTTGTCCGATCTTGTCTTGACTAAGTGAACTTAAGCTGCTTTGTGTTTCTTTGAATAGTGTTTTCACCTACGTTTATGTTTTTTCTTTTCTTTTTTTTTTTTTTCTTCTTTTAAATGAAAGTACATAGTAATTAAAGACACCTAATATAAAGTATGACCAAGATCACTTTTGGTGTCTGTATAGTGACGTGCAGAGCTCTTGGACAAAAGCCACTATTGGGAGTAAGAACAGGTTGACACTTTTACTGTATGGCAAGACTACTGATACAATGTCTCTGTATTCTATATTGTTAAATCACAGAGTTTTACAGTTGATCCATTGTACAGCCTAAACCCAAGATAGAGAGGCTGAGTGAATGTGGCCTGAACTCTGCAGATAAGGGTCATTGTGTCAGAGATGCCATAGAAGGACAGAGTTCCTGCACTGTGATCCACATACACTCCTATTCTAGAGCAGATGGAGGCTGCAGGGATGTCAGTCTCCATATCATTGTGCCTAAATGAGTATCTGGAGGGAGAGCAGAACAAACTCCAGGAATGATCATTATATCCAAACAAACACTTTGTATTCGTTTCCTTCCGGCTGATGTGCTTGTATGACACTGATATACCCACATCACCTTTCCACTCCACCTCCCAGTAACAACGTTCAGACACACTCTCTCCGCACATCACCTGATAATAAACATCAAATCTGTGTGGATGATCAGAATACCGCTGGACTGTGTCAGTGTAAATAGCCACTCTGTTCTTCTCCAACAGACGAATGTGTTTATTCGCTGTGTTTGGATCAAGTGTGAACTGATGAGCATCTGATGAAGATAAAATATATCAGTGATCAGTCAAAAATGTACATATTAAAGTTTTTTTTTTTTTTTTTTAAATAATCTTTTTAATGTAGCTGAAATGTTTATTATGTTTATAATATAATGAACATTACTACTTCTGTTTGAATTATAGATTATACCGGCCCACATGATCCTAATTAAGGGCCAAGCACTAAAGCTGCATAGGCACATATTGTTATTGTTAGTGTACTTATTATTATTCTTCCTTCTTCTACTTCCACCTTTAAATCTATGGTAGCACATGGAACCATTTGTGGGAAATTTGGCACACAGGACAGTCTGAACATCAACTGCAGCAATTTTGGTGTCTCTAACTCAATCCTTCTAGTGCCACCAACTGTCCAAATTTGCACTTATGTTTATACTAATAACTTTTGGCCTAGAAACATTTTTCCCCTCTCTGATTCCTCTGATAATTTTTTTTTCATGAAAATCCTTCTGCCATTTAGATTTTTTCTAAAAATCTACTTTTTTTAAATTCATCCTAGACTGTTCATCCAACTTTCACCAAAACTGGCTCAAATTATCGTGCAGGCAAAAAGTTATTAAAAGCTATTTGATACTCCCATCCGTTTAAAGCATGAATTAATGTTACAAAGAGTACACCAAAATGGATGTGAGGTTGTGTCTCCACAACAATTTTTGTATATTAAGGCAGGAACACACCAAGTCGATGCCAACGAACTAGCGGCAACGAAAGCAGACTGCGGACTTGGCTCAAGACGGCAGCGTCTGGGTCCAAAGTTGCCCTGACACATCAAACGGACGCTCGACAGCCAAGTAGCATGTCCGTTCTGCACCTGTGTAAGATGAAACGTCTTTCTGTACCAGCAGATGGCAGTAGCTAAACAACCAATCAGAATTATCAAATGGCCTGACAGACCGACGAGCTCCGACGCCGATTCATCATGTCGAATCGGCCCAAAAATAGCAGACGAGGACCAACTTCAGCTGACGGTGCAGAACACACTGAGAAAACTTAGTCGGTCGACGAACAAAAACTGCCCGATGGCCGACCGTCGGCTTGGTGTGTTCCTGCCTTTAAGACGAAACTGTCATCTCAAGCATAACTTGAGGGTACAGGCACAGTTTCATCAGTGTCACCTAGTGGTCAGGAAATGTTATTATTATAAATTCTGAAAGATTTGCCCAAAAATCATCAAACTGGTCTATTTTGATTCAGTGCAGCATATGAATGGATATCAAGTGATACCTAATGTTCCTATAGTGGCCATTTTGGGCATCGGCCATTCTACATTTTGTAATAAAATTTTGCCGTATTTTACAAACTCATTAGCTTATCATTATGAAACCCAGTATGTCATGAAGGTGCTAAAAATGTTTTGTGACAGCGCAAACTTGTGGTCAAAATGTACAATGAAATGAAAAAAAAAAAAAAAAAACTTAATAAGTTTTGATAAAATAATACATTTTAATGAAACTGGTCTTGATAGATTACCTGAGTCATACTGAGAACAATAATACCAATTATGCCAAATTTGCAATGATTTGGAATATCGACACCAAACTTTGTATAGGCTTTGTATGTGATTGTCACCTCGCACTGACCACACAACATCAATTAGGTAACAGTGCCACCTATTGATCAAAAGTTGTAAGCAATTAAATCATATTACTAGTGATTGTATTTAGGAATTTCTTTTAGCCATTTTGACTAAAATCATCTAAAAATGTCTTGAATTGCTCATTTTTGCAGTTAGTGTGCTTGGCCCCATTCATTGCTGCTTGCAGCTATGTTGTGATTTACTGTAAAATTGTTTTGTTGTCTTGTTTAACTTAAATGTACTTGTTATTATTATTTATATATATAAACTTTACTGGAAAGGCGCTATATAATTTTAAATTCTGACCAAGTGATCTTAAAGGTGGTACAGAGGATGTTTTTGTCGACTGAGTTTTTGAAATAATTTCAAGTGAACGCCTCCCAAAACTCGTGCACGAGTGTTTGTTTACCACCGGCATTCGCTGTGTTATTAAGCCGGGCACACATTTTACGACTAGCTAAAACATTCTTACTGTGCTCAACATACAGTGATAGTTTCCTGCTCCTGAAGCAGATTTATATACTTTCACATGGAATTTGAACACCGACTGTAATCGCAGACTGAACGCAACTGGCTCTGACTGGACGTGTTTGAGCGCGATCAGTAATAAGTATCAATTTCAATCATAATCAGCCTTACAATCGTTAAGCCGCGCACACACTTAGTGGATTCATTATGTCGGACTCACCACAGGTAACTCATAATCTGCAGTTGTTACTCCTGTCTCCTGACAAAAACATTGCATGCGGCGCATGTAGAGTGTGGAAAGTTACTAGAGCGTGCAGCCGCGCGTCTCTCACAAGGAACATCATGGCAGTGATTGACAAGCCAGAGGGCCAATCGTTCACGTGATGGTCATGTAAACGATTGGCTGTTTTTAAGGCCCTACCTCGTGCACAGATGATGTATATTAATAATATTCCTTTCAGTGCACCTAATAGTCTTTTATCACTTAGTAAAGACAGTTTCAAGTAATATTGCAAAAATGCATAAAACAAAACATCCTCTTTATCACCTTTAACATGAATGCCACAATGAGGATTGACCTTATGTAGAATAAAACAGCTTTTTTTATGTTGTTGTTTTTTAATAAACTGCATTTTTTATTGTGCTGTGGAGAAATCTCTTATTATGAATAATGTAAAGAGACATTTTCTTGATTTTTCAAATTAAGAATATATGCATGTTCAGTGTATATATTTTGCTTGTATTCTTTGCAACTTACATTGTAGGAAGTCCTTTCTGGTCCTTAGAACAACGTTGATGTGTTTAACTATGAAAATCAACACAAACAGGCAATTCTTAAGAAAAGAGTAAATTATCAACTGTACTGTATCCTTCCAGTTAGCTACATCTGTAATAACTTCTAATATGTTTTAAAATTTTCAAATGATATTAGGAGTAAATGAATATTAGATATTAGGTGTAAAACATTAGTTGTAAATTAATGTTTAGTGCTTTACCCACCAGAAATCTTTTGGATCTCCTCTTTACAGAAATTCTCAATTTTCTCTTTCAGCTGACAAATAGATTGTCTTATATCATTAGTAGAGAGGGGTGAAGTGACAGTAATTCTCTTTGTAGGTTCAAGAGGTGCAGATAGATACTGAACCCCCTACAAAAAGACAGGGGAAAAAAGTTTTATAACCTGCCTCCCACACATCTCTACTACAGTCAAATATACTCTGCCTTTGCTGACTTCAGTGATCTTGTCTTATCAAACTAATCTAGCTTTTTGAATGAAACTTTATTTTTAATTGCCCAGAGAGCCAGTAAATTACGTAAAATCTCCTTAATTGCAACACTGCAATGTTTTTCTACATTTAAATCACCTGCAGGAAATGGATGTGATCGCCTGTGTGTGAAAGCTGCTCTAACTCAGCGTGTCTCCTCCTCAGATCAGCAATCTCCTGCTCCAGTCTCTGCAAGAGTCCTTCAGCTTGACATACTGCAGCCTTTTCCTGATCTCTGATCAGTCGTGTCACCTCAGAGCGGTTTCTCTTAATGGAGCGGATTAGTTCTGTAAAGATCCTCTCGCTGTCCTTCACTGCTGCCTGTGCAGAGCGCTGTTAGGAGGACACACATTACAATCAGCATGTGACCCACATTGGGCTTCAGTGGGACTACAATGTCTTCAGCTCTGGAGGAGAGTCCAAACAGTATGTCTTTTAATCCAATAGCCAGCAGTTGTTTTTCTCCTCCTGATACTCACCTTATGACACTCAACAGCTTCTCTCAGCTCCTGAATATCTTTTTCTCGCTCCTGAATTCTCTGCTGGTAGTTTATCTGTGTTTTTTTCAAGTTTCTCTATTGAACACAGAAGAAACAAACATGAAAAAAAAAATCATAAAAATAAATATTACAAAATCATCACATAAAATGAATAAATACCCACATGGAAAGAACCTATATGTGGATATATGCACATATATGAAACCTATATGCAGTGTATATGCACATATATGCTGCATATATGCACATATATGATAATATATATGCTGCATATATGCGTATATATACTGCATATATGCTGCATATATGCCCTATATATACTGCATATATGCGTATATATGCCACATATAGGCAAAATTGAGGTGCATATATGTGCATATACAGGAAATATAGGTCTCCTGTATTGCTTCTTCATATCCACAATTCCACATATCTATATAGCTAATGGCAGGATCTGGTCATTTTGTAGCTCATATCTCATTTTTGACTGTCATACATGATGCCTAGCTCATATTTTCTATTATCAAGGCAAAAACTAAGAATTAATGAAAAAAAATGATGCAAGAACTTGCACGTGAAATTGGTATCACATGTAATTGGCATGTTATGGAATTTAACTACACTCTAAAAAAATTGGTTCTTCAGCGGTTCTTTGGGGTGGTTAAGGTGCTATATAGCACCACTACCTTATAAAGAACCTGTAAAGCCCCTGTATGGTTCTTCAGCAGTTCCTTGCTGTGGTTACCCACATGGAAAAAACCTATATAAACATATATGTTTCAATATAGGTTTTGATATAGGTTTTGCATATATGTGACATATATAAAATTGGCCGTTTTCCTATATTATAGGTACATATATGTACATATATGTACGCATATATGTACACATATATGTAATATAGGAAAACGGCCAATTTTATATATGTCACATATATATGCAAAACCTATATCAAAACCTATATTGAAACAAATATGTTTATAGGTTTTTTCCATGTGGGTAACAACAAGAGGTACAAGACATGAACAGAACTGTCAAAGACCTTGTAGATATACAAGTCAATTGCAATTGTTGTATGTGCGGTGTGCAAAAAGTGTCTGTATCATGTGACTCACGTGCATTCTCAGATTTAAAGTGTCCTCACACAGAAAACATTACCAGTATACCACTGTAAAAATATTTATTGTTTTTTTTTTCTTTTTCTTTCTTTCTTTCTTTCTTTCTTTCTTTCTTTCTTTCTTTCTTTCTTTCTTTCTTTCTTTCTTTCTTTCTTTCTTTCTTTCTTTCTTTCTTTTTTTTGCAGCAGGGTTTAGTAACATTGATAAACTATTTTAGTTTTTGGTAATATTTTGAATTTCAACTGCAATTATGCTTGTCTGTTCTCTTGTTCTCAGTTCTTGTTGTCTCTTTATTGATTCTGCTTGTAAACAGCAGTTGTCATCCCTAATAGTCAATCATCACTTCTAGAGTAAACCTACTTTTTTAAATAACTTCAACACTGCTTCAGTGTTACTTTTACTCTCTGTATATGGATCAATATGTACCCAGAGCAGTGTTTTTGTAACCAGGGTTTGAAATTAACATGTGTCAGCCTGCCAAATGTGGGTGAAAATCAACCACAGTGGATAATGCATTTAAAGGTGCTACAGAGGATGTTTTCGACGACTGAGAGACCAAAGACTGTTACTGAGTTTTTGAAATGTGCGCATGCATAAGAACACGAGTGTTTGTTTACCACCGGGATTCGCTGTGTTGTGTTAGTGGATTCATTATGTCGGATTCACCGGAGGGAACTCATAATCTGCAGTTGTTACTCCTGACAAAAACATTGCATGCGGTGCCTGTGGAGTGTGGAAAGTTACGGGAGCGTGCACGTCTCTCACAAGGAACGTAATGGCAATGATTGACAAGCCAGCGGGCCAATCGTTTGGCTGATGTTTTTAAGGCCCTACCCCGTGCACAGATTATGTATATTAATATTATTCCTTTCAGTGCACCTAATAAATAGTCTTTTATCAGTTAGTAAAGACAGTTTCAAGTAATATTGCAAAAATGTATAAAACAAAACATCCTCTATAGCACCTTTAAATGATGTCCTCCAAACAGCAGCCTCCAATATTAGCAAAACACAGCATAAAGAGGATCACATACTGGACAAGAAGTGCCATATCTTTAAAATTCAAATACATTATTTTTTTATAGGTGCGATCACAAGAGATATTTAGTATGTTAAACATCTAGGCCTGTCTGTGATCCAAGTCCTGTAATCTGAAATGTTTTTTTCACTGACAGTGACAGAGACGACAGACAGTTGTGTCCTGTAAAAAGAACAAAAGTCATGCAGTGTATGCCCTGTTAAAAAAAAAAACAGCATATGCTGGTTATGTTTTGAGGCATGGCAGCTGGTATAGGATGGTTTATGCTGGTCCTTAGTTGGTCATGAGCTGGTTTAAGATGGTCCTGAGCTGGAGCTCGTTTCTTAGGACCAGCTAAGGACCAACTAAGGACCAGCTCAAACCATCTGCCATGCTTCAAAACATACCTAACCAGCATATGCTGGTTTTTTAACAGGGTGGGCAGCAGAAGGACAAAAGGTCAAAAAATGTGACCTCTTCAGAGCCCAACAGTTAGACAAGACAGATAGTCCCATTAATTATTTCAGTAGTATGTCATGGAGATGCAAACAATGCTTTTCCACTTCACTATTAATGCACTACTTTCTTACCTCTTTCTCTATTCTCTCTGCTTCTGTTGGTACAATGTCATGATTTTTGTGTTTATCCATCGTACACAGTGTACAGATACAGTGCTGGTCAGTGCGACAGAACACCTCTAGCAGTCTACCATGTTGAGAGCAGATCATCTCCTGGAGTTGTCCAGTGGCATCCATTAAATAATGTCTCTTACCTTTAAACAAATTCTCATGCTGTTCAAGGTGGTTTTGACAGTAAGAGTTCAGACACACCAGACAGGACTTGATGGCTTTGTGTTTTCTTCCAGTACAGACATCACACTTCACATCTGTTGCACGCGCACCTTCAAGTCCAGTGTCAACTCCAGTCTTCTTCAGTTTCTCCACCACTTCAGCCAGCATGGTGTTTTTATTTAACGCAGGTCTTGGAGCGAAGGTCTGTCTGCACTGTGGGCAGATGTGGACTGTCTTCTGATCCTGATGATTCCAGCAGTCCGTAATACATGTCATACAATAATTGTGTCCACAGGGAATGGTCACTGGATCCTTCAGAAGATCCAAACACACTGGACAGATGAACTGTTCCCGAGCCCATAAAACACTGGCCTCTGCCATTTTTTCGCGTGTGAACACAGAAACTGAAGCACACACAACAGCTCGACAAGTTTCCGTATCTCTGAACTAAAGAACTGAGGCGGGTTTCCTGGTTATTTGCTTGTGTGTGGTGTGCAAAAAGGTGTGTCTGTAAGCTGTGACTCACCTGTTATGTAATGCACATTCTCAAATTTAAAGTGTTCTCCTCACAAAAAACATTACCAGTATACCATTGTAAAAAAATATTTAGCTTAATACAGCTGACAAGAATGTGTGATGTAGATGAGAAATGTTTAGAGTTGCATGATAATGAAAGTATAGCAGAAAGTATATTCCCATGTGAAATGCTGTCATGCTTAAAGAGACAAAAATACATGCAGTGAATGTTTCCATATGTACAGTACATGTGCCATGAAAAATGTGCTTATTTGTCTCTTTAGCTCCACCTGCATATTCTTTATTGTTTTTCATATCTTCAGGCCTATGTGACCTCTTCCTCCTGCATTACAGGTCCTTCAGAACTATTTCCGTTGGCTTGCATTTTAGAAATTGTCACCTGCCTTTGTGTCTGTTTAACTAGTTGTTTTCATGTTACAGTTTTTTCCAATTGCTAACACACAATTTTTCAAACTAGTCTGGTTTTATCAAAACACTTAACACAATTCACAAAACCACACACCCAAACTGCAAAATACCTCATATATCCTGCAAAATGAAGCACTGCAACCAAAACTACACAGAGCATTATCAAAATCAAACTTTTGCATGAAATGGCACACACTTCATTCATATTACCAGATTTTTGCCTAACCACCTACACACTGTTGGGCATAATGAAAAGCACCCCCATCTTTAGTATGCTTTGCCAGAATACTAAAATATGTATCAGATTGTTCACATGCACAGAAATATTTGCAGATACACACACATGCTGTTGCAACATTTTTATTTTTTTTCCTTCACTACAGTAAACAAGTCAGTACAACATAAGCACAGCAGATATATTTACATGGGACTGAACAAAAATATTCTTACAAAAAAAGTAAACTGAAAAAGAAAATTTCTGAAAAAAAATATATTACAGTAAAAAAAACAAAAAACAAAAAAAAGGCAAGAAAAATAATTAGGCAGCATCTTGCCGCACAGCCGGGTCTGGCCACAACGCCTCGTCAACATCACAGGCAATATCTTCCCTTGCCAGACATCGAGGGAAGAAGCGCCTTGAGTGCCTTATCCATCCCTGAATTGCACCCACATCAATCTCATCACATGCCTCTTCTATGGCCTGCACAAGAGGCATGCGCACAAAGGGCTGCCGGTCGTATACCTTCCACCGCCATGCCGAAAAGAATTCTTCTATGGGGTTCAGAAATGGTGAGTTTGGTGGGAGGTATTGCACGAGAAATGTTGGGTGGTCAGCAAACCAGTTTTGGACTGGGGCTGCACGATGAAAGCTCACGTTGTCCCATACTACAACGTACCGGTTTCTTTGATGGTCTGCATCATTCATACGCTCTGGTGGTATGAGAATGTTGTGAAGTCTGTCCAGAAATGTGAGAATATGGGCTGTGTTGTATGGTCCAAGTTTGGCATGACGGTGGAGGACACCATGCATATTGGAGATGGCAGCGCACATTGTGATGTTCCCACCACGTTGGCCAGGAACATCTATAATGGCTCTGTGGCCAATGAGGTTTCTCCCTCTTCTTCTGGTCTTTGCTAGGTTGAACCCAGCCTCATCTATAAAGATGAACTCATGTGGGATTGCATGAGCATCCATTTCCAGTACTCCCTGAAAACAAAGAACAAAAATCCCTCAATATGGTGTTATCCAGTACACTGGGAAACAATGTTGTGTGTAGTGTACTGCAGTCAATATAGTACTTACATCCACATATGCTCGTCTGAACTCTTTGTTTCTTTGAGAGTTTCTCTCAAACGGCACCTTATAAAGTTGTTTCATTCTGATTTGGTTTCGCTTGAGAATGCGAGCCAATGTGGACAGACTAACTCGTTGAATGTTGTTGAATAAGATGTTGTCTTGGATGATGTGGCTTTGAATTTCTCGTAATCTGATTTCATCATTTTCCAAAACCAAGTTTACAATGGCAGCTTCCTGTACCCCGGTGAACATTTGGCCCCTTCCTCCACCATGGTGTCGTCTCTCAGTCCTTTAGAAAAAATAAAATAAAAATATATATAGGGCTTGGACAATGCAGCCTAAATATTTCCCCCCACAGTAGAGTACATTGTACAGGAAACTTGTACAGTTCATGAATGGCTGATGTCATACACTAAGTAAACAGGTGTCACCCAACTGATACACTATGACAAGGGGTATACTACATGTGTACTACATGAAATTTTGGTTACATACCTGTTCTCCAGTCTAAAGGTCCGGATGACAGAGGCGACAGTAAAACGGCTCAAGTTTGGCTGCACTCTCTGTCCAGCCTCACGCATTGTCAACCCATGGTTGATGACATGATCTACTAAGGTTGCTCTGATTTCATTTGAAAGTGTTTGTCTTCTTTGGCCATGAACTCCTCTTCCTGCTCTACCCCTACCTCTCACTCTTCCTCCCCCTCTTATTCTCAACCTCCCTCTTCCTCTTCCTCTTCCTCTCTCTGCAATGTCTTCCATTGTTGTTGTAAAAAAAAAAGGTTCTCGCCTGTGGTCTTTTCATAGTGCTTACATCCTGATTGAAGTGTTAACAATTAACCACTGAGGTGTTTGGCCAGGTGGCACATGTAATTGGCCAATTAGCTCATGTAGTGTCATTTTGAATGCCAGTGTTTTGAAATGGCAAACGTGACTTTATGTCAGATTGTTGTGTCTTATGCAGAGAACTGTATTTAGTGAATTTAAAAAGTGCTATTTTGAAATGCAAAATGTGTGTAAAACAGAAAAGGTGTTTAGACTTTTGGAGACTTGAGAAGAAGTTTTGCTCTCTGTGTGTCAGTTTAAATAATTGTGCTGTGCATGTCATTTTAGTGTGTTAGCAATTGGAAAAAACTGTAAAACTAAAATATAAAACTGACATGGGATCAGGTAAAAACATAGATACTGGTTCGGTTCACAAAATGAACACCCCCTAGTAGCAAAGAATCAAAATTTCTTAATTAAAATTTCACATCACGTGAGGATCAGTGAAGTCAATGTGGCCCCAGTACAACTCTTCCACCTGGACTGTCAGTAGTTACACAACAGGTTGAACAATATAAAGGTTTATTTGTATGACGCTTTTTATGTATATATTGTTCTAAAGCTCAAACTATCAAGACCATTTCTGATCTTTGTGTGCAGGGTTCAATGTGATTTTGAAATTCATTTTAGCACAATGTCAGACATTAACTTTGATGTACTGTACTCATTTATTTTAAATTTGTAAATCTCTTTTAATTAAGCATATTTAGGTACCCAAAACAGATGTGGCAGACGTCCTTTATAAAGCTTCAGAGAGGTTCAGAAACAGAATGCTTGATTAAGCCATTTTGATTGGTGTCGTTTGGTTTTGATGAATAGACTCAGAGATGTTCTAGGGATGTATTATTAGAAATAAGACATGCATTTCAGTTTCATTTAGGTGGTTCAATACACACTGTAATTCAATCTCTCCAAACTGTATAGATTCAATCTCTTGTGTAAATTCTGAGTCTCTCTCTCACAGTCAGATCTCTTGCACAGGTTTGGACTCTCTGTGACAACGGTCCTATTGCCAAGTAAGTCTTGTTCCTGCATACTTTGTTCATCCTTAAATAACATTCCTGTCTGAAAATGTAGCCCTAACCTTATCCATAATGCAAAACCTAGCTCTACCCATAAGTTATCCCTAAAATCATAGGGAAATGATACGTGAATAAACACTGATAGAAGCACCTAACCCTGGTTGTATGCCTAAACTTGACATAAACTGTAAACTTGGCCCTGAAATCTGATTGGTTGATTTGAATGTTGTTCCAGGACCAACAAAGATGTTGATTCAGGGACATGTTGTACTTCACATTCACTCTATTGCAACACTGGTTTGAGACACATTATATAGGCTACCTGAGCTATAATTATTGTCATGATGTATATTACAGTTTTTTCCAATTGCTAACACACTAAAATGACATGCACAGCACAATTATTTAAACTGACACACAGAGAGCAAAACTTCTTCTCAAGTCTCCAAAAGTCTAAACACCTTTTCTGTTTTACACACATTTTGCATTTCAAAATAGCACTTTTTAAATTCACTAAATACAGTTCTCTGCATAAGACACAACAATCTGACATAAAGTCACATGTTTGCCATTTCAAAACACTGCCATTCAAAATGACACTACATGAGCTAATTGGCCAGTTACATGTGCCACCTGGCCAAACACCTCAGTGGTTAATTGTTAACACTTCAATCAGGATGTAAGCACTATGAAAAGACCACAGGTGAGAACCTTTTTTTTTTACAACAACAATGGAAGACATTGCAGAGAGAGGAAGAGGAAGAGGAAGAGGAAGAGGAAGAGGGAGGTTGAGAATAAGAGGGGGAGGAAGAGTGAGAGGTAGGGGTAGAGCAGGTAGAGGAGTTCATGGCCAAAGAAGACAAACACTTTCAAATGAAATCAGAGCAACCTTAGTAGATCATGTCATCAACCATGGGTTGACAATGCGTGAGGCTGGACAGAGAGTGCAGCCAAACTTGAGCCGTTTTACTGTCGCCTCTGTCATCCGGACCTTTAGACTGGAGAACAGGTATGTAACCAAAATTTCATGTAGTACACATGTAGTATACCCCATGTCATAGTGTATCAGTTGGGTGACACCTGTTTACTTAGTGTATGACATCAGCCATTCATGAACTGTACAAGTTTCCTGTACAATGTACTCTACTGTGGGGGAAAATATTTAGGCTGCATTGTCCAAGCCCTATATATATTTTTATTTTATTTTTTCTAAAGGACTGAGAGACGACACCATGGTGGAGGAAGGGGCCAAATGTTCACCGGGGTACAGGAAACTGCCATTGTAAACTTGGTTTTGGAAAATAATGAAATCCGATTACGAGAAATTCAAAGCCACATCATCCAAGACAACACCTTATTCAACAACATTCAACGAGTTAGTCTGTCCACATTGGCTCGCATTCTCAAGCGAAACCAAATCAGAATGAAATAACTTTATAAGGTGCCGTTTGAGAGAAACTCTCAAAGAAACAAAGAGTTCAGACGAGCATATGTGGATGTAAGTACTATATTGACTGCAGTACACTACACACAACATTGTTTCCCAGTGTACTGGATAACACCATATTGAGTGATTTTTGTTCTTTGTTTTCAGGGAGTACTGGAAATGGATGCTCATGCAATCCCACATGAGTTCATCTTTATAGATGAGGCTGGGTTCAACCTAGCAAAGACCAGAAGAAGAGGGAGAAACCTCATTGGCCACAGAGCCATTATAGATGTTCCTGGCCAACGTGGTGGGAACATCACAATGTGCGCTGCCATCTCCAATATGCATGGTGTCCTCCACCGTCATGCCAAACTTGGACCATACAACACAGCCCATATTCTCACATTTCTGGACAGACTTCACAAAATTCTCATACCACCAGAGCGTATGAATGATGCAGACCATCAAAGAAACCGGTACGTTGTAGTATGGGACAACGTGAGCTTTCATCGTGCAGCCCCAGTCCAAAACTGGTTTGCTGACCACCCAACATTTCTCGTGCAATACCTCCCACCATACTCACCATTTCTGAACCCCATAGAAGAATTCTTTTCGGCATGGCGGTGGAAGGTATACGACCGGCAGCCCTTTGTGCGCATGCCTCTTGTGCAGGCCATGGAAGAGGCATGTGATGAGATTGATGTGGGTGCAATTCAGGGATGGATAAGGCACTCAAGGCGCTTCTTCCCTCGATGTCTGGCAAGGGAAGATATTGCCTGTGATGTTGACGAGGCGTTGTGGCCAGACCCGGCTGTGCGGCAAGATGCTGCCTAATTATTTTTCTTGCCTTTTTTTTTTGTTTGTTTTTTTTACTGTAATATATTTTTTTTCAGAAATTTTCTTTTTCAGTTTACTTTTTTGTAAGAATATTTTTGTTCAGTCCCATGTAAATATATCTGCTGTGCTTATGTTGTACTGACTTGTTTACTGTAGTGAAGGAAAAAAAAATAAAAATGTTGCAACAGCATGTGTGTGTATCTGCAAATATTTCTGTGCATGTGAACAATCTGATACATATTTTAGTATTATGGCAAAGCATACTAAAGATGGGGGTGCTTTTCATTATGCCCAACAGTGTGTAGGTGGTTAGGCAAAAATCTGGTAATATGAATGAAGTGTGTGCCATTTCATGCAAAAGTTTGATTTTGATAATGCTCTGTGTAGTTTTGGTTGCAGTGCTTCATTTTGCAGGATATATGAGGTATTTTGCAGTTTGGGTGTGTGGTTTTGTGAATTGTGTTAAGTGTTTTGATAAAACCAGACTAGTTTGAAAAATTGTGTGTTAGCAATTGGAAAAAACTGTAAATAAAACATCAATATCAAATGGTGCTTATGTACAACTTTTGAACATGTAGCCTATAAAAACACTGACCCAAACTTGCTTATAATAAATGAACATGGCAATGCTGAGTCAGTGACACTTCAAGACAGCATCAAGGCCAAGTGATGCTCACTGCAGAGCCAAATGGAACAAATGGGTGGAGCCTGGCCTAGTCCGGCTTCACTTCTGTGGATCTAAGGGGTGGAGCTTAACTTAATTAGGTTTAGTGATAGGGTTATAGCTCCACTGATTAGGTCTAAAGAGGGGGAGCTGGACATCAAGCTCCACCCATTGGCTCTGTAGTGAGCAGCATCTTCTTCAGGGCCATTCAATCCAAGGACGATAACTAGAACGCTACCTAACTTATAATCAATCTAATTCTGTGAAAATTGTGCAGTACCCAATCTAACATCATCATGGATTTAGTTTTTTGAAATAATTATATATAGGTTTATAATTATATCTTTTGTTTTGTCATTTGAAAATGGTTGCATTATTAATTATTTATTGGGATTTTTTTAGCTTTGTTTTTATTTAAAAATATTTTTATGTTGTGGATTTCTTACACCTTGTTTTATATTCAGATTTGTTTGCAATTTGTTTCACAAAATAATTTTTGTTATCTTTTTGGAGACCTTTTTTCAACTTTATATAGTTCTTTATATAATACAGATAGTAAACAATCATAATTCAGTTGAAATCAGTTCAGTGTTGATTTATTTTGGTTCTTTGTAAAGTTTTTTGTAAGGGAAAGCATGTATGTATGTTGGGTGTATATACACTGTATAACAGAAACCAACATTTCTGCTTCTCTCTATTCACTTCTCTAAACTCGACACAACTGATGGCAAAACAGCCTCCACAAAACCAGGTCAAAAGGGAAGAGATGGCCTGTGAGACGTTTGTTCTCTGATGTTAACAGAAATATGAAAGTACTGTACATTATATAGTACACATACTGAAACATGAACTGAAGTATATTCAGTCAAAAGACTTCATGATTTCCTGTTTTGTTGAAGGTGATTAAATTGGCAGAAGACTGGCAGAAGGGAAAAAAAGCTGAATTCCTGAACTGCAAAAAGTTTGAGATGTGGACTAGAAAAATGAACAGAATAAGTTCACTTGTATTATAGTTGCAACTAATGGTGTCAGTTCACCAAAAGCCAAGGTATGGCAAACTCTGATGGCGTCATCAAATCGTACTCGGTTACTAACGTAACCTCGGTTCCCTGAGATACGGAACGAGTACTGCGTATGGGGAATGGTCTCCCTTTTTCCCCGCTGCTGAAGCCTTTTTCAATAACGCAGTGTAACTGCATCGTCATTGGTTCACTCATAGACAAGTTGTTGAACCAATGACGACGCGCCATAGCTGCGCGGCCTATGGCGACAAAGCGCACAAATATTCCCGCCGAAATGGGCGGGGTTAGGGCTATATAAGCAGGCGTTTCGCCATAGGATTTCAGTGTAATCGACTGAAACGATGACCCTGAAGCCGCAGCCTCGTGGCACGGCAAGTGACGCAGTACTCGTTCCGTATCTCAGGGAACCGAGGTTACGTTAGTAACCGAGTACGTTCCCTTTCGATACTTCACTCGTACTGCGTATGGGGAACGAATTGAACCACACCGTGCCATGGCTGGGAACGATACAGCCTGAATTTGGACACATGGAAGGGGGTCCAAGAAAACAAGCGAGAAGGCAAAGCCTTAATCGAACCCTCTGGTTACACTTAAGGAAATAATTCCTGGAGTTGTGTGAGGCGGAACTCACTAGAGGCCGCTAAATCACACTGAAAGAACCCGCGCTTGCAAGGTCGGGACATCGAGATGATAGATTCTTACAAAAGTGGACGGCGAAGACCAGCCGGCCGCCTCACAGATGTCTTGAATGGAAACTCCGTTGGACCAAGCCCACGAGGAAGCCATTCCTCAAGTGGAGTGGGCCCTGACTCCTATGGGGCTGTCTGCACCCAGTGAGGAGTAGCACAGGTTAATAGCGTCCGCCATCCAACGGGAGAGGCGCTGTTTTGAGACCGGAGACCCCTTGGTTCGGCCACCAAAACAAACAAAGAGCTGATCCGACTGCCTGAAAGGCTGCGATCGCTGCACATAGGTCCTCAATGCCCTAACTGGGCAGAGTAGCTCCAGCTCTCGTTCGTCCGCCGAGGGAGGAAGAGCAGAAAGCGAGATGACCTGAGCTCTAAACGGGGTTGAGAGCACCTTAGGAACGTAGCCATGCCTAGGTTTGAGAACAACCTTTGAGTCTCCTGGCCCAAATTCAAGGTATGCAGGGCTCACAGAGAGGGCCTGCAAATCGCCAACGCGCTTAACTGATGCTAGTGCAAACAGCAGAGCGGTCTTCAGCGTTAAGGGTCTGAGATCGGCTGAACCCATTGGCTCAAAGGGGGGTCCCTTTAAGGCTCTGAGGACCAGTGAGAGGTCCCAAGTGGGAACGGTGAGGGGGCGAGAAGGATTCAATCGCCTAGCGCCCCTCAGGAAACGGATCACAAGGCCGTTACGTCCCACTGATTGGCCAGCAATGGGAGCATGGAAAGCCGCAATGGCTGCTACGTAAACCTTAAGAGTAGAAGGGGTGCGCCCCATTTCCAAGCGTTCTTGGAGGAAGGACAGTATGAAGGATACGTCACTCTCCATGGGGTCTATGTTGCGTGAGGAACACCAATCAACAAAGACCGCCCATTTCTGGTCGTAGAGGCGTCTCGTGGACGGAGCTCTAGCCTGAGAAATGGTATTTAGAACGTCCCCGGGGAGGCTGGACGACTCCCATCGAGGGACCAGAGGTGCAGAGCCCAAAGCTCGGGCTGTGGGTGCCAGATCGTTCTGTTTGCCTGAGAGAGGAGGTCCCGTCTCAGGGGAATAGGCCACGGGGCTCTCAGGGAGAGCTTGAACAGCTCCGAGGACCTGGACCTGGTTCCTCCAGAGCGGGGCTACAAGAAGGACTCTGTGTTGGTCTTCCCTGATGCGCCTGATAACCTGAGGGATCAGAGCGATCGGAGGAAAGGCGTCTCTGCCCTCCCGAAGAACTCCCAAATCTCGAGGACTACTTGGGGGTGGAGCATCCACTCGTCGGAGGGGACGTTTCTCCGTGACAACATGTCTGCGCCCAGATTGTTCCTGCCAGGAACATGAGTTGCTCTGAGCGACTGAAGCCTCGGAAGAGCCCATTCCAGGAGTCGTTTCGCCAGAGCGCATAAGCGGCTGGACGAGAGACCGCCCTGGTGGTTTAAGTATGACACCACCGTCATACTGTCCGACCGGACTAGAACATGACGTCCTGTCAAGTGAGTCTGAAAAGACTGAAGGGCCTTCATCACTGCTAGCATCTCTAGGCAGTTGATGTGAAGATGGCTTTCCTCGCGACTCCACGAGCCGAAGGCCAGTCTGCCCTCGCACACAGCGCCCCAACCCGAGTTGGAAGCGTCTGTTGAGAGCACCGTCCTTCGTGAGACCGCCTGTAAGGGCACTCCGCGCTTGAACCACGTGGGGTCCATCCAAGGTTTCAGGGCTAGAAGACAGGCCTGATTGACCTTGAGACATAAGCGGCCGTGCCGCCAGGCGCTGGGAGGAACCCTGAACTTCAACCAGTACTGAAGAAGCCGCATCCGAAGAATGCCAAGCTGCAGCACCGGGGAGGCGGAAGCCATCAGCCCTAGTAGCCTCTGGAAAAACTTCAGAGGGAGACAGGCTTTGTTCTTGATTGAGGCCGCGAGCTGCTGAATCGCTAGAGCACGCTCCGGCGAGACTACTGCCGACATACGGACTGAGTCGAAAACTGCCCCCAGAAACGAAATTCGCTGGGTGGGGCACAGCGAGCTCTTGGCTAGGTTGACCCTGAGACCCAGACATTGTAAATGGCTGAGGAGCACGGATCTGTGGTGTTCCAGCTGGACTCACGAACGGGCTAGGATGAGCCAGTCGAGATAATTCAGGACCCGGATTCCCATCTGCCTCAGAGGGGAAAGCACCGCGTCCATGCACTTGGTGAAAGTGCGAGGAGCCAGAGACAGCCCGAAGGGCAGGACCGTATATTGGTACGCCACCCCCTCGTATGCGAATCTCAAGAATCGTCTGTGACGGGGGGCTATCTGGATGTGAAAGTATGCATCCTTCAGGTCCAGCGAGCAGAACCAGTCCTCGGGGCAAATGTGCGCGAGGATCTGATTCAGCGTCAGCATTTTGAACTTCCGTCTCATGAGGGAGTGATTCAAAAGTCTGAGATCTAGAATGGGTCTGAGACCACCATCCTTCTTGGGGACCAGAAAATAGCGGCTGTAAAAGCCTGACTTGCTCTCTGTCGGGGAAACTATTTCCACAGCTCCCTTCTTTAGCAATGTCATAACTTCGGCCCGGAGGACATGCACGTCGTCTGGATTGACCGAGGTTTGAAGCACCCCGCCGAAGCGAGGGGGCCGTCTTGCAAACTGGAGCGAGTAGCCCTGGGTTACGATCCCCATAACCCATTCCGACACATCGGGGATGGCCCTCCAGGCCTCGGCCCGAGTGGCAAGGGGTTGAATGATATCGGCTGACGGACCGCCGCTGAGGGGGTCGTACACCGAGAGGGGTGGAAGAGGAAATTTGCTCTTTTTGAGATGAGGTAAAATATTGTTCGCTGTGAAAACGGCGTTTGGGGTGGGCGCAACAGGTGTGGGCCCATCTATCACTTGGAGCATGTTTCCCACGCCCGGAATTAAACGAGGCGGAGGGGAAATTACTCGTGGGAGCTTTTGGGGCTGTCCGGTCGCAACGGGACGATCCCCCATCCTCTTCCTTCCTGACGAATCAGGACGACTTCAGAGGCACTGGGTTCAGCACAATCTTGGGCCGGGGTCCCTGGCGTCTCGGGAAGGGAGGGCGCTTCGCAGGGCGTGAGCGCTGACGATGCTCCTGGGGTGGCGCCGCCTGTGTTACGGGTGGGGCTGGCTTGTTCTGCTGAGCCGGCGCAGTCCTGGGGCGGCCGGACGCAGAAGCAGAGCTGGAGCACTTCGGCAAGAAATGTCTCATAGCCTGAGACGATTTCTGCGCAGCAGTGAAGCGCTCAGTGAAGCCGTCCACTGCAGGCCCGAAGAGACCAGAGGGAGAGACCGGGGCATCTAAGAAGGCCGTCTTGTCCAGGTCCTTGATCTCCGTTAAGTTGAGCCACAGGTGGCGCTCTAAAACTACCAGGCTGGCCATGGAATGCCCGATGGCCTGGGCTGTGGCCTTCGTAGCTCGCAGGGCAAGGTCGGTGGCGCTGCGAAGATCTTTGAAAGCTGGCGCGTCAATTCCAGACTCGTCCAGGGAGCGGAGGAGTTTGGCCTGGAAGACCTGAAATATGGCCATAGTATGAAGCGCGGAGGCAGCCTGGCCCGCCGAGGTGTAAGCCCGTCCAGCCAAAGTAGAGGTGGTCCGACAGGGCTTGGAAGGAAGGGCCCTCTTAGTCTTCCATCCCACAGCCGCGGGAGGGCAGAGGTGAGCAGCCACCGCTTCGTCTAGGGGTGGCAGGTGCTCATAACCCTTTACTTCGGCGCCGTCGACGGCGGTGAGGGCGGAGTGGTGCGTCGTGTGAAGGCGGGTGGAATACGGAACGCGCCACGACTTTGTGAGCTCCTCGTGGACCTTGGGAAAAAAGGGCGCTGAGCGCTGGCGAGGTGCTTGGCGGCGGCCTGGCAGGAACCATTCGTCCAGGCGGCTGCGAGACGGATCCTCTGGAGGGGCCCATTCGAGGTCCAGCTCTTCCACGGCTCTGGACAGGACGCGGAAAAGCTCGGCATCCATGCCCTGGCCATGCTCAACGGGTTCCAAGGGAGGCGGAGCAGTGTCTTCCGGCTCGCCAGCCCATGCTTCCGCTTCGGAAGCCGCAAGTGACATGGAGTCATCCTGCTCGTCGTCTGTTCCTCCAAATGAGACGAGGTCAGAGTTCTTCGGCAGAGGGACGCTGCTCAGGGCGGGAGAACAGGACGGGAGATGGTTCCCTCGAAGGAGAAAGCGAGGCACGCGGGGGCTGGGCCGGCGTGAGCTCGTCTGACTCCGGGCGCTGAGTCGCTCTACCCCGCTGTCTCTTCCTGGCCGGTTCGTGGGAGGAAGAAGACGGGAGGGCGCGAGCGGCGAGATCGCCTTCCGTGAAGAAGGCGACCCACGAGCGCAGGGAACTGAGACTTTTAGAGCGGCATCAAAGCCGCGGGTGAAGCTCTCAGGTGGCGCGCCGGATGGCGGCAGGGGACACACAAAAATCATGTTATATTCAATCCTTTACGCACATGAAAAATGTGAAGGCTGCCCCTGAGGGCCAATTTTTTTTTAAATTTCTCACAGGCCTTTAGGGCCGTGAGTCATCCAGGCCCAGCGAGTTTAGTTGTGATCAGCCTCCATTAACCTTGTCTGACAGCTGCTTGAACTTCATTGACTGACGGTGGCCGTGTTTTTTGAGATACACGAATGTCCTTATAGACAATCACGGCACCTTGGACAAAGACATATGCCAGTTTTCAAGTCAATTAGACTAATTGTTGCACAGATTAGTTTTTTTTTTTTTTTTTGCAGGGGGCCGCCAATATTATTAATATATTGTAGAACTATGAACTATACTAGCTTGTAGATTTTATACTATATATATATATATATATATATATATATATATATATATATAGTAGATAATATTGTTATTATATGTAAAAATGTGTAAGTCTTATTAAATACATAATCAAATAATGAGAAATAAATATTAAACTGTTACTTTTGCCCCTATTTTAAAGATCTAAGCTAGTTTAATGACAGGAAAAATGGCCTAAAAGGGTTGTCCCTATTCTCTAAATGAATGATGGATGTATTTTGGGTGTAACCAATCAGAGTCTCATCTCCCATTTACTTTAAAAGCCAGTTGCGCTTGTTCCATGGCGGATTCGCTATTTACATAGCTGAATTTGCAAGCAGAAAAACTGAACACTTCTCTACCAAGGAAACGGGACAAGCTGGATTCCACCAAATCATTTTTATCTTTATGCATACAATAATAATATTTTATATTGTAATTGTTTTATTTAAATAATTTTATTTACAAAAATTAGATCAATATATTGTTTTATGTGAATGAGTAGGCAGGATGATTTTCACATCATTTGAAGCAAAAATTCTAACCTTTGCCATTCAGTACCCAGAAGTCTTGTGGACACATATTTGTTTGTGGCCTTATTTTAGTGACTTATTTTTTATTTATTTATTTTGTTTGTTTGTTTGTTTCAAGTCCAAAATAAAATCAAAGCCACAATAAAAAACTAAACATGTGGGCCAGGTGAATTTGCAAATCAAACTCCAAATCGTTTAAGAATTTGTCACATTTTTTGACAGAAGAAACCATGAGCCTTGGTTACAAAGCTAATTGAAAAGCATCTCCAAGGTCTGAAGAGCCAGTTGCATTACTACTTTACATCTCCAGATGTTCAGGTTACTTGGATTGAAAATCTTTTGTTAACTTGTGTGAGGGTGCTGTCACAAGTTTAAGCAAAAAAGAACATGGCAACCTTTTTGACAGTTATTTGACAGTTCCTTGTGATAGTTTTTTTAAAATTGATATTTTCTCAAGACTATTAGGCAGATTTTTGGATTCATACTCTCCTCTAGTATTCTAATCTTTCTGACAAAACTTTTTGATGCCATTTCTGACAACATACTTATGCGAAGCTGGATTTTCTGCATTACTGGCAGTCAAGACAAAATACCGGAATAAGCTTCACATCAAGCCTGATCTATGCTTGCAACTTTCTTCTCTTCAGCCAGATATACAGCACTTAGTAAATGCTAAACAACATCAACCTTCGGCTTAGGTGAGTGACAAAAATTGTTGTTTTTGAAGTCTAATTGTCATGTGAACAAGTTGAGAAGGTTTTTTTTTTTCATTTAGCTAAGATTGTTTCATGGTTGTTGTTTTTAAACTATTCACATATCACAAATTAAACATGGTCAGGACTCGGTTTGTTCGCTGTCTTCTCAATTTAGAGTGATGCAGCATCTCGTTCCCTTCTCAGGGAACCATGGTTACAATAGTAATGAAACATTTCTCTTCTTAGGGAGCTCCACACTGTGTCAGATGCTGACACTACAATAGGGAACGTTATCCCCACTACGCTATACTAAGTACTGCCTGTCCTAGTGTGAATCTAGGACATAAGCATCTGAGACCACCAGTGTAGAGTCCAAGCATTTACCTTGCTGGGAGTAAAGTCTTAACATGAAGAGTATATCGACAGAGCCTTGCAGAGAATTGGTCCTGGAGGAACTCCAGCACTGAACCAAACAGACAGCTAATGGGGTCCAACTGGCAATTTCCACACCATGATGTGAAAGGCATACAGTTTCCTCGTGGAGGGAATTCTAGAGTTAAGGATGCAGGTCTTGGAACATAATCGGAACATAATTGTGATGTGAGTGCCTTCCAGCGGGGGAGTGGGGAGGGGTACCTAGTGCAAGTAACCCCTTATTCTACGATCTCGACACCTGAGATGGAGGTTGTGCTTTACTAGGCAGATAGCGTTCATTTAATTTGAATTCCCTGTCTCTCCTTACTTGATACTGAGCACCTTTGACAGCATCAGCACCAGGCCTTCACTCAGGGCAAAAGAAGCCACAGAGCATGCTTTAGTATCCTGAGAGTATGCGGCGGATCTAGCAGGTGAGGACTGGAAAAGGCCGGCCCCATCTCAAATCCCTCCAGTAAATCCATCTGTGATCCCCATGATTGGATTCGCTGCTCTGCTTCGACAGCAGTGTGACCCAAACCATGAGGAACGCATGCCTGAGCATCTCCTGAAAGAGCATTAGGCGGGAGCTGAACATCCTCAGTGGCAGATGTTCACAGTGAGCACAGTCAGCAACCTCAGCCCCCTCATTAGTAGACTGTGCATGCTATGCACGCTTCCAAACAACACATAAATTTTGTGTATCCCCACCCACGAAAGTGTGGGCAAGGAGGAACATCGAAAATGCTGTTTGCTTGCCATCGTAAACTAGTTAGTTTGAACTGCGGGACATACAAACAATAAATAGGACAGAAAATTCACATAGAGCACTTGCTGAAAGCACAGAAGCTGACATTGTTTGGTCAAGGTGTGATTTATTGCTTCCTGGTCATGACATCACACACTAGGGGATTACATCCCGCCATGCCATTGGACTGATTTCACACGTGCTTCAAGACACAATCAAGAGCCGATGCCATAGCGTTAATATCTGATGCAGAGTGGAGTTCCCACGAAAGGGAACTAAAAGTTTCACAATGTAGGAACTAACACTTGGTGAAAACAAACACTTTTATTTTAAAATTTAAAAAGACTTGAAATTACCACTATAACCAGTAGATGGCTGCAGAGGATCACTTATTGGCTCACTAGCCATTTCCACTCTCTAATATATATATTTTTTCACTTTTATTTTTTTACAACATTATTTGTAGAAAAACTACACAAACTAGTTGCGTACTCAATGTTTACTGTTAATGTTACACTAAGGTACAATTAAATGCATACTTTTTAGACCTGTCAAACTAAATTAAATATTTTTAATATGTGAAACTGAAAAAAAATTGCAAAATTAACACATTAAAATAATTTAAAGCAATTAACGCAGCATCCTTTTTTTCTGTCATCCATCGGTAAAGTATATAATCACGTTATCAATCATTCAAGTGCTATTAAACCTGGTCTAGTTAACCATACGTTGTGGGGATAAAAATGTCCCTACAAGGATAGCAATACCATACGTATGTGTGTAAGAATGACGAACATTTGTACTTCTGTCTTTACTTCTCTAAACTCCCTAACACCAAAAACAAAATGGCCTCCACAAACTCGGAACAAGGGGAAGAGATTGGCCCAAAGTTTGGTCTATTTTTTTTTTTTTTATTATTATTATTATTATTTTTTTTTTACAGAATAGTTTATGTTGTTGCTATAAACTTAAGTGTTACATAGTTATTTAGATTGTTATTTTGTGTGTTGCTGAGTAAGTCCATTAGTATGAGAATTTATCTTGTATTGTTTGAACAACAAACATACTGTACATAATAAAAAGTCTTCACTGTCTTAAGTTTTGTGTCACTCAAAAAGTAAAACAGCACTTTGGTCAATGCTTCCTTCCAACTCATTTTTTTATGCCTATAGGGAAAACTGAATGACTGAAGAACTGTTGTCTCACATGCTCATTGTTACTTCTGAATCATTTGTTGTGATCTTATTGGTTGTTCTGTTCTGTAGGTGTGTTAAAACAATTGCTTAAAAGCATGAATGCTGGTCTTGAACTTTGCAGAAGTGCTCTAAAGCTGTGAGCAGTCCTTCTCTCCTCCACTGCAATGAAGACTGTTGTGTTCACTTTGCTGGCTGTGGCTGTGGGTATGTAGAGCTCTCTTATTAGTCATTATTCATAGCATTTGTTAGCTTTTACCTATACTGACCTGTATTAAAGATAGTATAATTCATTTTTTGATGAAGTTTGCAGCACAGGTCATAAAATCATTGGAGGTTATGAATGTCCGCCTCACTCCCAGCCATGGCAGGTGTACCTTACGGATGGGCTTATCGATTGTGGAGGATCTTTGATCAATAAAAGATGGGTTGTTTCTGCTGCTCACTGCAACTTCTTGTGAGTAAATAACCTCCCTATTTAATTTTTTTCCCATGCTAAACCTACTTCCCCATCAAACATTCCTTTTTCACAATGGAGTACCATTTTAAGGAATCGATTAGCAAACGGTTGTTGCTGTTTCCTCTTTCTGAATGTGTATACTAAAATTCAATATTCTAATAGATTAAACATATTAGAGCTGACTAAAATGTTCCTTGTCAAATAGACGTTCACGTCTCATCGTCCACCTGGGAAAGCACAACGTGTATATTACTGAAGGCACAGAGCAGCAGATCAGGGTGGAGAAGATGATTCCTCACCTGAAATATAATGACCAGCCTCATAACAATGATATCATGCTGATTAAGCTGAGAAAGCCTGCCATCTTAAACAAGTATGTAAAGCCAATACCTCTGACAACCAACTGCTCTTCTGCAGGGGAGCAGTGCTTAGTTTCTGGATGGGGCAAAACTGAAGGTGAGATGAGTAATGAAAATCTTAAAATGTAATATAATATTGTCAGGCATAAAACATGCATTCAGTCATAAGATATGTTTGACAAGATGACAAATTTTAGCACAGTTAATATTCTTTTTCCAGTTGGCTCTGCTTCTGTCCTGCAGTGTTTGAATTTGCCTGTAGTCTCAAGGATGCTGTGTAAGCGTGCATATGGTACACTAATAACTGACAACATGTTCTGCGCTGGATTCATGGAGGGAGGCAAAGACTCGTGTAAGGTATGTCATTGACTTAGTCTTCCACTTTAAATGCATTTTAGATTTTTATTAAAACACAAATTTATTTTATCTTTTTTATTTTCCAATTTTCTTTTCAGGGGGATTCTGGTGGCCCTGTAGTGTGCAACGGTAACCTAAAAGGTGTTGTTTCCTTTGGCAAAGGCTGTGCTCAGCCAGGCTTTCCTGGTGTTTATGCTGAGGTGTGTCGCTACACTGACTGGATCAAAAACATCATAACTAATAACTAACTCTATGATCAGCCTGGTCGGTCCTTTACAAGTTAATTTTCCTAATTATCTGTAATTAAATTCAGTTTGAAACATGTATTGTATGTATACGTATTTTTATATGGACATTATGTTCTTAAGCATTTTTTTAAAGGGTTAGTTCACCCAAAAATGAAATTTCTGTCATTAATTACTCACCCTCCTCATGACGCTCCAAACCCGCAAGACCTTCATTCATCTTCGGAACACAAATTAAGATATTTTTGATTAAAAAATCCAAAGGTTTCTCAACCACACATCGGCAGCAACATCATTGCATCCTTTTGAGGTCCAGAAAGGTAGTAAAGATATTGTTAAAATAGTCCATGTGACTACAGTACACTTTATTCAACAATTTCTTCTCTTCTATGTCAGAGTCCTGTGCTGTTGATGTAGTGAACGCTGTGCAGCACTTCCGTGTTCTACGTCAGAACACAAACTCATTATTTGCCAGCTCATTAGGTCCCATAGGAGACTGACAGGGAAGAGAAAAAAATTGTCATTGTCAAAAAAGTTATTTTTGTTTTGTTTTGCACACAAAAAGTGTTCTCGTCTCTTCATAACATTAAGTTTGAACCACTGTAGTCACGTGGACTATTTTAACGATGTCTTTAATACCTTTCCGTACCTCAAAATGTGCAATGACGTTGCTGCCTATGTGTGGTTCAGAAACCCTCAGATTTCATCAAAAATATCTTCATTTGTGTTCTGAAGATGAACGAAGGTCTTATGGGTTTGGGCCCTACTTAGAATGCGCAAGTTGATTTGCGCCAAATGAGTAAAACAAAACAAAAATGCATCTCTTCACTTCGGAAGGCCTTTATTAACCCACTGGAGTCCTATGGATTACTTTTTTTTATAGATGGGTGCATTATTTTTTACTTCAAAACGCGGCCCCCCATTCACAACAATTAGCCTACAAACCTTGGAGGACTAAGGATATCTTTAAATATATCTCTGATTGTGTTTGTCTGAAAGAAGATTGTCATATACACCTAGGATGGCTTGAGGGTGAGTTAATCATGGGATAATTTTTGGGTCAACTATGCCTTTAAGTACCCCATTATGTGGGTGTGCATGTCACATGGAAAAGGTTCAAAGCCTCCTAGTATCGACAAAGGCTATCAGTTGACATTTCTGAGCTAGTCAAATAAAATTACTATTAGAGCATAAAAGATACAAACCAGCTACATCTGAAAATCTTTTGCGAAATAACAGCCAAATGTGAAGCGAAAAGGTGTTAAAATGCTACGGCTAAGTGCTCAGCAGATAGCCAGTCCCATATGTTACCTCAAATTCACTTGCTTTGTATAGTCACAGAAACACTGTGTGTTGACAGTAGGCTATTTTTCAGCGTTTGAAGGAAAAAATATCAAATGGTGTCAGAAAACATGACAATTGAAGAAGATAACGTTTCATTACTTTTATGGTCTCAAGAGTCCATTCAGTATCTAAACTTGAAAGCAAAGGCGTAATTTACGGGTGGGACATGTACCCACCACTTTTTGCCAGGGTCAATATTGTTCCTACCACTTTTCGAAGCCGGCACGGATGGGTACTAGTACAAAACAAATATCTTTAGTTTATTAGCAGTTTGTTTGTTTGTGTTAAATAAGAGGCGATCAGGCGCTGGGATGTGTTGTTTTTGAAATCATGCTAAATGCTGAAATGCCTGAGCCAAAGTCTGTCGTCAAAGTGGTTGGGTATAATCAGGGGTTAAATTGGGCCAAAGCCGTCTCTGGGGCTGAGCCTTGGCACAGCACTTGACATAAATGCTTGATTTTTTTGAAGGGGAAAGTGAAAGAAGTAATAACAACAAAATAACTTAATAACAACAAACATAATACAGTGACAACAACTGCAAAAATAGCAACAAAAATAAAAATAAAAGGTAGTAACAACAAAAACATGTTGACAACAAAAATAATAACAGTAATAATGATAACAAAAATAACATCTACAAAAATACAAACAAAATAATAACAACAAAAATAATGATAACAACAACAATGATAAAAAACAACAATAAAAACAAAGTTAAAACCAAAATAATAACAAAATAGCAAAACCAGCAATAATAATAATAGCAAAAACGATAACAACAACAAACAACAATCACAACAAAATTAAAAGAATAAGAATAACTTATAAAAGTATACAAAATGGTGGTGTTGAATGTTGGTGAATTGGTAATTCACAAACAGTTGATGACTACTTTAAACTGTATAATCCAAGGCTTATAAATTAATGAGTTAAAAAGAAAACTGAATTTAATCGAATCGATTGAACATTGCCTGTTTTTTTTTTGTTTGTTTGTTTTTTTTACTACTGGTAAATTGGTAATAGAGATATTGAAAAGTCAAATGAATTTAGTTTAAATACTCTGCTCTTAATGAAAGTTTTAAAGAATTTAAGTATATTCAGACTTGCCAAGAACTGATGAATGTGCTGCCATCTAGTGGTAATTACTAACATGATGTTTCAGATCTATCTTTCTATCTATCTATCTACACAAATAAATAAATATTATTATTGTTAGTCTTTTGGAATCGGATTCTTATCAAATAAGATACCATGATCCTTCATAATTGTTTTCAAGTGATTATAGAAATTCCCTTTATTATAGAATTTGAATTAATGTGTAATTATTTTTATTATTTTTTATTTTTTTTGGTACAGTAATCGGTTAATGACAAGTTTGTGCTCAGAGTGAGTTTCTGTTTTTTGGATACCTCCGCTCTGCTCACCACAGTGAAGCACCCTCCGGCGTCCTCCGGAGGTTGCATTTGAAGGCTGCATACATCATCAAGGATGTCTTATCAACAGCATCATTCACAGTCTCTGTTGCTTGTAGTACTCTTTATAAATAAACACTTTCTAATAAAATGAATAAATGTACAAACTGACATTCAGACAGCAACTTGTTTAGATGACAGCTTAGCAATTTTATTTTAGGGATGTCTTCATGGGTTTTTGGGAAAATCAAAAGGATGTGACATTTATGCTTCAGAGAGCCTCTTCCATTCAAAGACACATACATGAATGCTTAATGTTCCAGATAATGGCGAAAAGCCATTCTGTACTTGTAATATCTGCATCTCATTTCAGAGGCTGCGTCCTCCGGAGGTTGCATTTGAAGGCTGCATACATCATCAAGGATGTCTTATTTTAGAAAAATAACTGTAATAAAATTGACTGTTATTCCTCATGAGGTGTAAAATACTGTAATTTCCATTTTACTTTGCAATCTATCGGTTAATTTTCTTAAATGATACCAGCTTTATGATGTACGCAGTCTTCAAATGCGACCTCCAGAGGATGCAGCCTTCGAAATGAGACACAGTTAATGTGTCATATAAAGAAAAGGGATTCTTTTAAACTATAGTCTCACATAGCAATTTACAGTAAACAAATATATACAGACCTTATGCCTTTTCGAGGGGTGCTTAATAAACTGGTAAACTTTATATCCATAAAATAACTCAGATAAACTGTAATAAAGTGCGTGCTCTGCTCTCCCTTTCATTCCTGCCGTGACCAGGATCGCTCTGTAGGCTATAAGCTGGATCACGAACATTTGGTACTGATCCATCCTTGAGTAACAACTTTTTTTTTTAGCAAAACCTGTTTTCTAATGTCCTTTTTGTATTGACCCTCATTCACGAAGCAGTCTGGTGTAAAATGATTTGCGCAGACATAAATGAATATAGGTATATGGGGGTGCGTTCTCTTTAAAAATAAAACGAATCCACTGAGTCTTCAGCGGCTCTGATGTCAGGAGTACATGAAGACTGTTACGTTCACTCTTAAATTCAACAACAAAACAAATGAGTTGCTTCAAGGGCGTAGATTTGGTTTCAACATTGGGGGGGTTGAACGTTGGTATGCTGTCTGTTTTTTTTTTTTTTTTTTTTTATAATAATCTGTTTTGTGTGTAACGTTTATTGGATAATTTATGTTCTATCTATCTATCTATCTATCTATCTATCTATCTATCTATCTATCTATCTATCTATCTATCTATCTATCATAACTTTATGAAATTTATGTATAATCATTCATCAAATTCTAACATAACTGTAATTCTAAAAAGAAAGAAATTATGTTAAATATTAACACAGCCAGTAGGTGGCAGCGATTCGTTTTTTTTTTTGAGTCAGTCACTTAAATCGTTCATTCAGCCAATTCGTTCAAAAGTCAGATTAATTTAGGAAGAAAACAAACACCGATGTGAATACTTTTGTCATTGATAAATACAGACTCTATTAAAACATGAACTAACAAAACAGACGGCTGTTTTGGTAACTGGTTGCAGTTACACTGTTAGCTATGGCTGAATTGCAATGGACTAGCTAGCTAAAATATATGTGGAGTGTACCTAGCTATTACAATATTCTCATACCTCCTTCTCAGTACATGCTTTATTCTTTTTAACGTCTCTCTTTGACCAGCAGTTTAATATAGTCGGCTGGGAAGCGGTTCTCTTCATTTTTTGAGCTACCCGTACTCTCTCATTCAAACAGTAGAGCGCCATTCGCGTTGTTTTGGTGAAAGTGCGACACGCATTGGTTGGACGTTACCAATCGGTTCAATGGAGGGGGAGGTATTTTTTTCTCTAATTTATTATGACGAACTCATATTTCAATAGAAACGAAATTATTGCTTCAAAATAAATTAATTCTACATATTTTTCATCTGATCTATGGTGATTTTTATGTTGAAATATTGGGGGGGTTGTAACTGAAGCATTTGAATATTGGGGGGGTTACCTCCCCCCATCCCCCCCACAAACTACGCCCCTGAGTTGCTTACGACAAACTGTTGTCACTACAGCAGCTCCAGCGTGGAGAAAATGGTGGACTGTGTACAACTCTCTCAGGGCGGGGTCTATGCTAATACGGCAGAGACCGTCAGCAGTCGTGGGCGGGGCCTGTGCAAAGTTATGTCACTTTGCCCAGAATCAAACGGCTTGTTCTGAGACACTGCTTATGATTTTTGGGGATTAATAAAAGAGTAGTGGGTGGATTTTTAACATTATAAGCTGGTTGTGTACACACACTGCCGACACACATTTATGTCCAAACACCATGTAAAAGTGAATTTTGCATAATGGTGCCCTTTAATGGAGTTCACGTCACCAAAAGCAACAAATATGAGCTGCATTTTATTGATCATCAGCTAATTTCAAAATCAAAGACCACAATAGGAGAGAGCATGGCAACAGCACTGGTAAGATAATTCAGTCTCATTATTTTTAATGTAGATGATTTTGTGTTGAGCGTCATTTGCAGCAGTTTGCGCATCAGCTCGCTGAAGAGATAGTCAGCATCTTATCTGCGGCGTGTTGCAGTAGCGCTGTCATATCTGGCTATAACATGTTATTTAGCCTATAAAACTCTCTCACACATTTATTTTTTAGCATTATTGGGAAGAGTAAAATTTACATATGTGGTTTCAACAACCAGATACATCTAGACTTGTTCAGTTCTGACTGGAATGCGTCCCAGACTACCCGGATGTTCCTTAACAGTATCGCTGCAAAGGCATTTCCAACTTTTTTTTTTACCAGTACTTATAAGAGAAGAATATGGGGCATTGAATCACGTTCAGCCTCTTGTACGTTTGAGCAATAAATAAGTTGCTGGCTGCAGTTCACTTAACAGCCACCAGTGTCACTAATAATAAAGGTGAATTATACATATAGCCCCTTTGTTACAAATGCTAATTAAATTATTAATTTTCATTCATTCAACCATTTTTAATCTCTGATTTTGATAACACAAATATTTGTATACATTGCATTTACACTTGACAAATAAATTATATCAATATAATGTCAATTTGTCTTTGTGTCTATTTGTCTCTAAAACCAGAAACTATGGTGGCCGAGAGAGCTCAACGCGCTGCAAATGAAGAAAACACATGCAAATAGAAAAAACACGAGCAAATAAAGAAAACATCTTCATCAGTTTGACAGCACATGCAAATACAGAAACGTACTGCAAAAGTTCATAAGACATGCAAATACAAAAACGTGCTGCAAATAGGCCTGCTCATAATGCACATACATTCAGGATGTTAAGATAAACAAAAAAACTCACCTTTCAGGTGCACACCACTGAAGAGTAAACATTGAACAATCCCAGCCAGGTACGTCACTTTTTGGTATTCCCTTATAACATTTTCATTGTGGTCTGTGCCAGTCCCGGCGCCAGGACAAATGATTTTGGGGGGGTTTATTTTGCGTTAAGATATTATTAATGAATTATTACTAATAAATTATATATTTTTTAATAATTTACTTGATTTTATGTCTCAAATCACAGTCAATTATTCACTGCACAATGTGAAACTAAAAACTCAGAGTTGATGAGAGTTCTACTTCATCATGTTCTGATAACACTATTTAACCTTCATTTATTTCTTAATATTTATCTTGTGGCCCAAACATAGTGAAAAAAATGAGAAGAGATGTAGGTAAACAAGTTTTTTAAAATGAGGAGTTAGCTAACTTATTACAGCGCGTCGGTTATGCGATGTGCTATAAATTATTGCGGGGCGAATTAAAATATTAATTTAATTCTAAAAGTAGCCTAATCATCATCATCATTCAGATCATTGCAGAAGGGGCTTGAGATCGCCGGGCCTGGTATGTGCTATTTGCGGCACGTTTCTGTATTTGCTTGTCTTGTGAGTATTTGCTGTGTGTTTCTGTATTTGCTTGTGTTGTGAACTTTTGCAACACGTTTTTGTATTTGCATGTGTTGTGAAATTTTGCTGCACCTTTCTGTATTTACATGTGTGATATTGTAATAGTTGTTGTGCGTTAATAATTTACAGAGACACCAGATGAACGTGACGATTTCTTTTTTTTTACTCATGTCTTGTTCTTTTTCTTTTCACCGGTTGTATCCACCCACACATTTACAGATGGAGAGCGCCCTCAACAGGTAAGGAGTAATAACACAATTACCATACATCACAACATGTGTTGTGAACATTTGCAGCGTTTTTGTATTTGCATGTGTTGTGAACATTTGCAGCGCATTTCTGTATTTGCTTGTGCTGTGAACTTTTTGCTGGTGTTTTTTTCTATTTGCATGTGTTTTCTTCAGTTGCAGCGTGTTGAGCTCTCTCGGCCACCGTAAGAAACTATTGTATTATCATGTTTTATTTGAAGTATGTGTTCTGTGTCAAAGCCATTGATTAGTTTCTCCATGTACAGTGCTATGCAGACTCTGCGATAATGAAATGAAGTTCATTGATGTCATTGTGTCACAGAGGCTGCGTATGAAATAGCATACACTCTTGAGTAGGCAGGCCTACTTATTTTGAATAAGCAATTACTTTGCGACCAACAAAAAAGTAAGTTCTATATAGTATGTGTAGCATGAATGTAATCTGGACGTACTATTCACCATGTTGTCGTTATTATGTGACCTACCAGCATAAGTTGTCACTTCACTACCATTCACAAAACCTATTTTGGGGAAAAGTGTCCATAATATACATACTTCAGAATCTCACCAGAAAAAATAGGTATTCCGGGTACTTTTTGCCTACTCATTTATGAGTACTGTGAATTCAGACGTACTTCTTTTGTCACATACTGTTTCTCACCTACTATATATTAGGAAAGAATGTGATTTCAGATGCAGATGCACTGTATTGTATTAATTTGTCACACTGATTATTAGAAGTGTGGAGCTGCATTTGGAGAAAGATTAGTTTAGATTGTCATCTGCTGCTCACACACCACAATTGAAAATTGAAAAACATTAACCATCTCTAAGCACCCAAGAACAGGTTATTTGGTTATTTGAAACCCTGTGCAGCACTTCTTTAATTATACTTATGTCTGGAAATAAGGGTACTGTTTATAACAATGATAATTAAAGTGATAGTTCACCCCAAAATGAAAATATGGTTATCACTCACTCTTATGTCATTCCAAACCTAAAAGACTTTGGTTCATCTTTGAAACTCAAGAGATATTCTTAATGAAACCTGCAAGGTTTCTGTCTCTCTACTGAAAGTCCAAGTAACCAAAACGGTAGAAGATCCAAAAACGGTATTGAGCGGTTTAATTCAAGCCTTGTGAAGAGATACAGTAGCTTTATATGTGACACACACAAGCTTCCATGTTTACCATATGTGATGCGCTATATGTTTGTGTTTTTATGTAAATAAAAGCCTAAATTAAATCTGTTCATAATATAAAGTGATTATATTGCTTCACAAGACTTATTAAACCGCTAAATTCATAAGGATTCATTTTATGTCACCTTTATGACCTTTTTGGGTCTTAATTTTTGATTACCTCTGGTGCTGGACTTTCAGTGGAGGGACCTCTCGAGTTTCATTAATAATATCTTAATATGTGTTTTGAAGATTTATCAAAGTCTTATGGGTTTAAAACAACATGAGAGTGAGTAATTAATGACCGAATTTAATTTTTTGGGTGAACTCTCCTTTTAAGTAAAACGTTGCCAATATAAATGGTTAGAAAGGTATGAAGAGCCAGAGAAAAATAACCTTATTATGGTGATGCCTGAATGAAGTAACAGTAGCACGTGTTGGCTTAATTCCACCTGGAAAACAGTAGAGGGGGACATTGAGCAGATCATGTTTTTGATGCTACTTTAGGTTCGAAAGTGTCTTAACACTAACAGCCCCCTCTAGTGATGAAAAACTGAAATGTCACAGTGAAACCACATGACTCTTCTCTCCTCTCTTAATCTGTGCAGCAGGTCAGATGGTGTGGAGACCAATCTCCATGATTTAGCTAAAAAAAATTTAGTTTTGCTTTAGTATCAGTGTGTAATACAGAATAAAGTCTGTTGATTCATCTCTCACGAAAAAAAAAAAAAAAAAGCCAAAGTTAAGATCTAAATGGCTATTTGAAGATCACAAGTATTTTCACTGCTGTTTCACTGATGAACTATGGGCCTCAGCTTTAACCAGCTTAAGCAGTACTTTTTGTGATTATTTCTGTCCAATGACTGTCTCTGACTGGCTACTATTTCTGCTGGTAAAACTTCTTCAGGGTTAAAACCCTAATGCTACTGTAAGGAGCTTATCGCTTGCCTCTTTCCCAGGCTCAATCCCTTTCTCCTCCCTCTTAAGACTGCAGCCTGCAAGCACACACCTGACACAAACATCTTTTAAAAGGTAAGTTTAAATAAATTGACTCTGTTAACATATACAGTGAATGTGGAGAATGTTATGAGTGGTCTGATGGTGTCTATGCAACAAATGCATATTCTTTTAATAGCATCACAGAGGATTGCTCTGTTTAGGTAAATAGATTCGGGTAGTGACTTTGAATGTAGTCGAATAGTGAACATTACTGTAACTCTGGTCAAATTAAAGTTTCTGTTCTGTTTGTATTAATGTATTTATTAACTTGTTTATTAGTTTGTATTGCATGGGTTTGACATTTTATGCTAGTTTACAACACTTGAATGGAACACTGAAACCAAGATACTAAATGTTTAACATTTTATGCTAATTTTAACAGCTGATTTTGTTCAGTGCACAAACCATGACAGAAATAAACATTTAAAGACCCCATGAAATGGCTTGACAAGCACAGTTTGATGTATTTCCTATTGAAACAGGAAGTTTGGTCAGGACATAATGAAGAGTGTATCATTAAAAAAAAAAAAAAATTGCTACTTGCTAGTCAGAGGCAGGTTCAGTGGAGTTCTGAATAGAACCTTAGCATTCTTGACTCAATTTTAAAGAACACTTTATGCCAACAAGGCTTTATAAGGTGAAATGTATTTAATGATTGCATAATGCTTTCATGTTTAATGAGTTATTTCAATTTTTTTCTAGTGATAAAGTATGTTTACGAGTTGTTTAACTCATAAAATTTAATTCAAATTAAAAACAAAACGAATAAATGAATTAATTAAAACCAAATCAATAAAATTATCCCATGATGGAAACCGCTAAAAGGTTCTATATATGAAGTGCCTGACAGAACTTTTTAAAGCCCAAAGTATTCTTTGGCTGTGTTCTACGACGGTCAGCGTTCTATCTGTGTGACAATTTTCGTCATAAGGAGGGTCCACGGATATCCGTGTATACTGCCCAATTTTTGTGTCTGCGTGGACAGTGCACATAGAAAAGCGCATGCGCAAGGTGAATGTTGATACAGAAGAGTCCACTAGGTGGCAATATGCACTGTGCAGTAGTCAAAGAAGAGTGTGGAAAGAGCGATGAAAAAATAAACAAAGTAGCATATCTATCCTTCTCTATCATATGTTTTGGTTCTTGTTCTAAAATTTGCATTCACTAGCGGATCCACTACTTTTCTTCTTCTATCCTTCTGAGCGAATGTCCTATAAATGACATGACTCAGCACTGCCCTCTAATGTTTGGTAGAGTAAAAAAAAAAGCAAGTGTACTGCACGTGTCGAATACGTGCCAACACGACTGTGTGAACACAGAAAAGTATACCCGGGACTTAAAGGTGCAATATGTAATATTTTTGCAGTAAAATATCCAAAAACCACTAGCCCAGTGTTATATATTTTGTTCACTTGAGTATTTACAATATCCCAAATGTTTCCAACTATTTGTAATTCTTGAGAAAATTGCAATTTTAACCAAGGCTCTGGCACGTGTGAGGAGTCGCCTGGCAATTGCATCATACCCGCGTTACCCTCGGTTTTTTGGTTTTATTTTGTAGAAACCATGGAAACACCAAAGATGTTTTAATATATTACACATTTTAATAGACAAGGGAACAACTCTTTTGATATATTTATAGACAGAAAACTAATTATTGTTATATAGCTCAACACGTTTAGTCATATTGTTTAAATCAATGTATCACAGCAGCCGCCGAGTGAACGCACAGAGTAACGTTATAACATCATTTTCAACACTCTCAAATGTATCTAATAATAAACAGAGCTGTTACCTCATACTCATGACTGGAAAAGCGGAAGCGGCGCCGGCGACTGTGTCATAATAAAAGTTCTGCTGCTCGTGAGGCGTGTTGCACAATAGCTCCAGCTCGTTCAGCTCCAACAACACTCGGTCCTGCTCTGCTTCATACTACAGTAACGTTAATAATCGCATCCATGAACATGATTTCTTCCTGACTCCAATCCCTATTCTTTTGCACCGTCCGTTGAGATGGAGACCACATGTCCCAAGATTCCGCTCTAAAACTTGGCATCATCAAGCTTTGTTTTAAATAGGCTTCTACTGACCTCTAGCAGTCAAAATTATTACATATTGTACCTTTAAGGTTCTATATAGCACTTTTTTTCTAAGAGTATATTATTATCCTTCTCATTACAGAGAGCATTTTGTAAACAAATCTGCACCTGAGTGCAATATTTTTAGTCCATTTTCCCAGAAGAGAAATACTGTACGTTTTAAAAGTGTAGGGTACAAAGGGGCTAAATGTGGACTAGAGTAAAGTGTGCATTTGATTTTGTTTTTCTCTAAACCACTAGATGGCACAAAAACATACTGCAGCACTTTCCTAAACATATTTGATTCTGTATAATCAAATATGTAATGAAATATATTTTGGGCCAAATGTCTTATTAATGATTTTAAGTTTTAAAGCTAATTAAATAAACAGTTTCTGGAGAATATAGTATTTGAAAACTATTGTATTTGGGGTAAAAAGCACACCTACTGTTGGGGTTAAAGGCACAATAATTGATTTGATTTGGATGACTTTCCATTTGTTAACCTGACATTGTCAGATTCAGATGGTCAATATTATTTTTCTATTTGTGTCCACCTTAGAGATAATCACCATATTTATAATGAACATAAAAGTAGATATTTTAAAGAATATTAATCATACCATATAATACAATTACATTTATTGTTACTATAATGACATTAAAGGGATAGTTCACAAAAACTGAAAATTCTGTCACCATTTACTTTCACTCAGGTTGTACCAAACCTGTATGCATTTCTTTCTTCTGCTGAACACAAATGAAGATATTTTGAAGAACATGTGTAACCAAAGAGTTGATGGGCCCTGTTGATTTCCATAGTATGGGGAAAAAAAGTATTGAAGTCATTGGAGCCCATCAACTTTTTGGTTACCCACATTCTTCCAAATGTCTTTTTTTGTGTTCCACAGAAGAAAGAAATTCATTCTCTTGAGGGTGAGTAAATGATGAAAGATCCCTTTTTTCATTAAAATGTTTTTGTATTTTTAAAATGAACATTTTAATGACAGTGTATTTATTAAACAAAAGTAAAGCAAATTATTTTACTTATCAAAACAGAATATGGTACAACATTTCTGAACTGATTGTTTTTTTGAACACGTATTCATTTAGATACTATGCAAACTTATTACTTTATAGCTAAAAATGTTCCATCAGTGTTCAATAAAAAGATATAGTGAAAAGAAGATTTTCCCATTAGCCACCACTGTATATAATATAATTTTGTCAGCAGCTTTCGGGAGTACACTAATATATTAACAACCTCAAACATGGACTCACAGAAGTCATATTTTGATTTCATGTGCTCTATCAGTGTGTGTCTGGCTTTTGGTTATTGTAAATACATGTTTTTTCCCCTCATCATGTGTACAGGTCCAGCCTCAACCAGACGCAAAGATGTGTGACCAGACATTTTTGGCCATCACATTTGGCCCGTGTGATAACTGCAGTCAGAACAAACCTCTGATGAATATTTATCTGAAGAATGAGCCCATCAACTACTGCTCGCTGTGTGTGGAGATGGTATGTTATCACACACTTCAACAACACAATGTTTATTTTAAGACTTTAATCTCTCAGAACATGATTTATATCCTACATCCACTGTAAAAATAAAGACAGAAAAAAGATCTGTTCGTAGAACTTGGCTTAACTTATAATGTCAAGTTGCTTGACTTACAATCATCCATCACTGCTAAAAGATAACTCTGAAAGATAGTTGTATTCAGACTGACAATACATGCTTATGAGGTAAAAAAAAAAAAAAAAACCTACATGAAATATCACTTTATGTCACACAGTCCTCAACACTTTATACATGAAACACAGCACACAAAAACTATTAATTATAATTTTAAGTAGGCCTAATCGACCAGTCAGTTACTAAACATTACACCAACATCAACACCAACAATATAAATGAAAATGGGAGGGTGATATGGAGCTGAAACACAAATCCATTTTCCCCCCACAGTCAGGCCTATTTTTTTATATATATATATATATATATATATATATATATATATATATATATATATATATATATATATATATATATATATATATATATATATATATATATATTATAGTAAAGGCTGAAGGACGTTGTTAGGCATGACGCGATGACCATGATATTGAAAAGACTGAATTGTTGTGAACACGGAACAAGACAAATGCTTTGACTAGCACTGTCAGTCATGGGAAAATCCCTTAACTGTTAAAAGGACAAGATAATACATCAAATATTTAAACAGATTTCTTATTATGACCTGAAGGAAAATGCTAAATCTAAATACAGGTAATAAACTCAGGTTTTATTATTAAAAAACGGTCAGTTCCTGTCCTTGATTCTGATAGGTCAATAGCTGTGTTTTATTCACAATAAAACACGGCTATGACCGCTTCACCTAACGTTTGTGTGTATCACTACACAACACCCTTAGCAACCACTCTTAGCAATGTAAACTGTATGTTCTTAATTGATATTGTTCATTGAAGCTTACTGTATTATGTAGAAGAGTATTGTGAGAAAAAGATCGAGTGAGCGAGTTTATTTCCTGCATTCAGATTTAGCATTTTCCTTCAGGTCAGTCCTATGTTCATAATAAAAAAATCTGTTTAAATGTCCGATGTATTATCTTGTCCTTTTAACAGTTAAGGGGCTTTCCCATGACTGACAGTGCTAGTCAAAGCATTTGCCAATTGTGTCTTGTTCCGTGTTCACAACAATTCAGTCTTTTCAATGTAAAAGTCTTCGCTACTGACTGACACACTCATAAAGACAGTCTTTACCACCATCTACTGGCTGCTGTACTGTGAATAAGTCACCGCTGAAGGAGTCTGTAGGCACTCCGCTTCAGCCATGACTTATGCACAATACAGCACAGCCTTGAGTACCTTACTGCTTACTTATAAATTCATAAGTACTTATAAATTGCTTACTTATAAGGTAAAAACTGTATCAAGATGTATTATACTTCTGCTGAAATGTTCATTTTTTTCTTTACATTTTTTATGAACACATTTATTGAATGTTTATGCTCTTTTTAATCTTTTTAAACATTTCTGAGATTTATTTATCTGGACAGTTCTGATGTGAAATGAGGTATTTGTGAAGAGTAATTTCATTGTTACAACACATTGTTTTGGTAACATTGATGAGAGTAAATCTTGATACAAATATTTGTTTATTGTTTCAGCATATTTGTTTGATCTAAGATTAATTTTTATAGTGTTAAATTGTCACTTGGAAATCTTAAAAACTGTTACACCTGCTAACGTTGTGATACTTTTGTCCTGTTTATTGAATGGCTCAGAGTATTAGTCTTACAGAGGTGAAGGATACTGTAAAACATCCTCATGTCATCACTTACACATAACACGTGTTTAAAGTGCTTTATCTAAAGCTCTCTGAAAACACAGGCTCTGAGAGAGCAGCACTCTTATAGACCACCAATACCAACATGTACTTGTGTTGTATTACAAAAGTAACCAATCAAATAGGCCAACCAAATCAAATACAAATACAGTACCTATACAAACGCTATTAATTAATAAAAAGTTACATGAAAACAACAAATAATAATTTAAATGGGAAATTACTTTGATGGAAGAAAAATCAAGCAACGCGATTTAGAAACATACATTTTCTAGGCTGAGTGAAACGATATAAATCAGATATAAATGTGATTTTGGTCTTCAGTCAGTGAGCTCCAGAAATAAATGTGATGCTGATGGTGGTGATGTGTCACGTGACGCTTACGCTAACGTCAGAGCATCATCAGCTGTGCAGACTGTGCAGTATCAGTCTCGGCTCATGATAAAGAGCATATTTTCTGACCCATCCGTCATCCATCTGTGTTTTATTAAAGATGGCCTGTCAGGGACTGGCGAAGGGCGAAACCATCCACACACTGAAAGCGGAGTCTGAGTCTTTGAAATCCAAACTAGAGGAGGAGAGAGCCAAACTACACGACGTCGAGCGTGAGTAAAACACTCAGCGGCTGTGTGTCAAAACCTAGCGAGCTGCCTAGCTAGACTACATTTATTGACATCACAGGTAATGCGCGAGGTGCCAAATATGTGGGCAGCTCGATTTGAAATGCAGAAATATCTACCAAACACGACCTAATGTAAGAGATTATTGCATTTCTTCGATGTTTAATCGTTTTAATATTATGAGGCCCTGGATATAAATGTTTAGGTCAAGATTTAGATTTAAATTTAACCTTTACATTTTAACTACGATTTAGGCCTGTATTAAACATTTTAAAATTTTAATATTGTTAAAAAAATCTTGAAACTGCTGTCCAGGCTTTTAAAGGAGTTTGTGACAGAATTTACGGCAAAGTCATGGAAAAACATGAACAATAAATGGCCAACACTGAAGTTCTTCATTCGTAGAAGGTTTAGAACTAACTAGGGAAGGACTGATACATATTTTATAAAAAATAAACATGTTAAAGGGGTCATGAACTGTATTTTTAATTATTTTATAATGTTTTCTGATGTGCACTTATAATGTTAGTATGATTTATACATCAAAAATGATCATAATTTAGAACTAAAAGGCCATTTTCGACCCTGATTTTACCCCTCTGAATGCTTTGAATGCTCTGCAGGAAGAGGTGTGGAACGGAACACTCAATATTAAATGATCCCCATGTTTGCGTAAGTTTTTTTTTTTTTTTAAAGCACAACGGATTATAGATATTCCTCTATTGTAAGATCCAACATTTCAAGGAAATCTGGTTATATGTATTTGTGAATTGTGTTACAAGAGAAAATGGCCTGCACTGATTTCCTGATTCTGCAAGATTCTGAATGTAGTATTTTCTATTATAAAATGTCAGTAAAAATGTCACACTGTAACAAATTTTTACAGTATATTTTACAATAATACAATAATTGTAAAATTACAGTATGATATTACATTGTCAGAAAAAAAGGTACGGTGCTTGTCACTGGGGCAGTACCCTATGGTACAAAGATAAAAAGGTATTAATATGTACCTTTAAGGTACAAATATGGACTATTTAGGGATAAGTAAGGTACAAAGATGTACCTTTTCACTTTTGTACCTTAGGGTACTGCTAAAGTGACAAGCACCGTACCATTTTTCTGACAGTGTATGTTTTGCTTAGATGTCTGAGATCTGATTTGTTTAGTTTCTTTCCCAGCATTTTAAAAGAAGGAACATACAGCACAGATTACCAACAAGTAGTAAAAATGCAACAATGTAATTTAATTGTGCCGTGATGTGTGCCATCATAGTACAATGTCACTGTTGAAATGGAGTATGATATTGTTTGCTTATAATAATTACTGTTGTAAACTGAATTGTATTGTAGGATTGAAAAAATGGCAATTTGTTAGCCATATATCTGTCCAAATATAATAGAGCTGATTATCAATCATGTTACATCTTCCTGATGTTGAGATGTGTTTTCAGTTCTGGTTCAGTTTCAAGATGCTTCAGGTGGTCATGTGTTTCATGGAGATTTGTCTTTCTATCTCAGTGCATCAGGTGGCAGAGAAGATGGAAGCTCTGGGTCAGTTTGTCATGAAGACCCGGAGAACTTTAAAAGGACATGGAAATAAAGTGCTGTGCATGGACTGGTGCCGGGACAAGAGAAGAATCGTCAGCTCCTCTCAGGTAACAGCATGTATTTGTCACAGATAGACACTGATCGGCTGCTTTTAACATTTTGCTAGGGTTTTTTTTTAGTAAATGTCATGTCTTGTCCTAAAGAATTAGAAGCTGAAATAGATCAGTTACAACAATCTTTATTATATTTATAACTTATTAGTCTTTACTGAAATGTTGAATCTCTCCCATAGGATGGAAAAGTTATTGTGTGGGATGCATATACAACCAATAAGGTAAATCTTTCTATCTGTGTTGAATGATTTTCTATTATGATGTTTTGCAGTGCTACAGAAATTCAAAATAATAATCTGCATGTTTTACAGTTTTAATGCACTCTAATGGAAACCCAGGGTATTAGTGCCAAACTAATCTGGCAGCCACATAAACACACACATTAACACATCAGCCATGCAGAATGTTTTTCTTCTGTGTACAAGAAAATTTAAATAATCAGACATATGTGTGTTTTAATAACCTGTGTTCTCATAGTGTGTATGAGTGTGGTGCATCATGAGTTTAATGTTATGTATGGAGAGAATGAGTTTAAATAAATAATTTAGTTGAAATAAAAACATAAATTTAATTTTAGACATTTTTAGACTTGTTTATATCTGCTACATGGTCAGCTTAGTTATTTAACAAGAACTCCAACCCAGAACTTGATCAGTCACCCATTCATCATTGTCATGTACACTTTCCTGCCACTTTATTAGGTAAACCTGTTCAACTGCTCGTTAATGCAAATATCTAATCAGCCAATCACATAGAAAATTTGTGTATTCGATTGGAATCTGATCTAAAATGATTGACATCCACATTGTGTATCGCAACTGTTCAGATTCGATTTGTGTGTCCAGAATATCTGCATTGGTTTCCATTGCAATGATGTTGCGCTGGTATATGCCACAAAATACAACAACAACAACAACAACAACCTCAACATAGAGGGGTTTGCAATACAAATACTGTCTTATTTACAACATAACAATGTGTAGCCGGCGTGCTGCGACATTCAGATGGTAGGGTCCGAATTTGGTGTAAACAACATGAAAGAATGGATCCATCCTGCCTTGTATCAACGGTTCAGGCTACTGCTGGTGGTCTAATGATGTGGGGGATAATTTCTTGGCTGACTTTGGGCCCCCGTAACAATTGAGCATCGTTTAAACACCACAGCCTACCTGAGTATTGTTGCTGATCATGTCCATCCACAGTGCACCCATATTCTGATGGCTACTTCCAGCAGGATAAACTCTCACAAAGCTTAAATCATCTCAAACTTGTTTCTTGAACATATCAATGAGTTCACTACACTCAAATGGCCTTTACAGTCACCAGATCTCAATCCAATAGAGCACCTTCGGAATGTGGTGGAACAGGAGATTCACATCATGGATGTGCAGACGACAAAAATATAGCAACTGCGTGATGTTATCATGTCAATATGGACCAATATCTCTGTGGAATGTTTCCAGCACCTTGTTGAATCTATGCCACAAATAATTAAGGTAGTTCTGAAGGCAAAATAGGGTCCAACATGGTGCTAGCAAGGTGTACCTAATAAAGTGTCCGGTGAGAGTATATAAGTATCATGCTTCTTATTACATGGATACTTACAAGTATATAAATATAGATGTAAATGAATTCATGACATGAAAAGAAAAAAGAGTGTGGAATGATACAAAAGTATATAAAATGTGTTTTTTTGTTTGTTTTTAGTTGCCTGCATTTCTTTTTCAAGTTAAATTACAAGTTAGTTTGAACGTTTTCATCAAGTCATCTGCTAAAATACTAAAAAAGTTGTCTTATAAAAATATTGCCCATTTAGCACATAATAATATACATACACTCCACAACAATTAAATTGTATATTATGAAATATATTTTGGTATTCAAATCAGGATTACTAGGGGGAGATTACTGAAATACAACACTGGTTTGGCAAATTCAGTTTCTTAAGAGCACATGACATGCATAGACTTGGCATACAAAAAAAAGCAGCAATCAACAACAACAACAAAGAAAATAAGAACAATAGCAGAAACAGAATAAGTAATGTAAAACTTAACAAACATTTTTTATAACTGGCAACCAATCACTTAATGCAAAGTAAAAAAAAATCATGGTTTTGCTGCAGTTCTGGTCATGTTATTGGTCATCTTTTTGTGTAATTCTGATTCTTTTAAGTAGTTCTGTGCTTAATTACCTTGATTTTTAATAAATACCTGCAAAATGCATCCTCAGCTTTTGTCTTTGTCATATTTGTAAGAATGTAAACATTTTTTGTGATGTGTGCTGTACAGGAGCATGCAGTCACTATGCCCTGCACCTGGGTCATGGCTTGTGCTTATGCCCCCTCTGGCTGTGCTGTGGCTTGTGGGTAAGTCATGAGAGTTTCATGTGTATAATAATAATTAAAGGTCAACACTGATATTAACTACAGAGAATATGAGAATGTATTGTTTTATTGTATATGCTGTATTATATGAGAGTCCTACAAAGAGTACAGTTTTCAGGTCATAATTAAAAGCAAATAAAGTGCAGCTCTGAGATTCGAATGAAATCCATATATCTAGTAAAAATATAGCTTATTATTTGCTGTGCATTTGTGCAGAGTCGTCAAATCTCTCTTTGTCTTTCATTCAGGGGTTTGGATAATAAATGCTCCGTCTATCCACTCTCTTTGGATAAAAATGAGAACTTGGCAGCTAAGAAGAAATCTGTGGCCATGCACACCAACTATCTGTCTTCCTGCAGCTTCACCAACTCTGATATGCAGGTGAGCATGTGTGTGTGTACAGGGTTGGTTGTACTTGAGTAGTAATATAGTAAAATATTTCGAAGACCAACTTGTTCCTCACTATTTTTAAAACTCAGAGTATAACAAATATTATGATTATTGCAGTTATATAGTGTGTGTGAATGTTAACTGAAATAAAATATACAAAAACTTAAACTTGTTTTATTTCAGCTACTTTCTTATTTTTAAGAATATTTTCTCCAGTAAAAAATAATAAAAAAAAGAAACATTCAAAATATGAATAAAAACTGTAATAGTATCTCAATAATACTGAAACAACACTGATCAATGGGGTCCAAAATAATATGGGATCCTATTGACTTGTATGGAGAAAAAAAACACACAAAGGCATTATATATATATATATATATATATATATATATATATATATATATATATATATATATATATATATATATATATATAATTTTTTTTTTCTTTCTATACTTTTACAACAAGAAGCATTCTAAATAACATTACACTCTTTGTGAGGATTTGGACTCATACCTGGTCAGAACTTACCATCATCTGTCTAGGATTCTATTTGACTTCTATTGTAGTGAGTGCTGTATCTATTAATTACAAATGCATTCATTTTTCAGAGTAAATTAAAGGTAATCATTTTTCCACTCTAAAAGTTTTACTTCTCAAAGTAATAGTGCTTAAGAAAAATGTTTAGAATGCTTCAATCATATACATTTGTTTGGTTGTGGAATAAATTGAGATTATTTCATCTACTGGGATCAGTACAGCTGAGTGTAGACTGCAGTGCGCTGTGTTCGTAGATGGTCAAATTGTGTTAATTCATAGTTTATTAATTCAGCTTTAATCAGTGCGTCTATGGCAGTAATGAGTCTATAAAGATTCAGCTGATATTTATAGAACATACACACATTACTCATAGCAAATATCACAGCAGCCCCCTAAAGTTCCCCTGATGTGATTTTTACTTTTAAAAATAACCTTATCATACAGTACAGCTTTTTTGTTTTTTGTATTGAATGCACATTTCTGTGCCTTTTCAGCGTGAGTCCTGTGTATTGGTCTGTCTGTGAGTGTAACAGTCTTTTGAAATAATTACTTTTAAAAATAATCACTACAGTTTCCTGCGGGTTTATGTTGATCATGAGTGTGGGGTTTTCTCTCTCTGCACCATTACATCAAATATTGTTCCTCTTTCTTGATTATGTTTCTGTCAGGGACAATAAAGATCGAAAAAGATGAAGTGAAAGATTTTGTTACGTCAAGGCAGGTGATTCAATGCATCTATTAATAGAGCAAAAGAAAGTGAAAATTCCATGGCTTTGCGGTTTTAACTACTGAACAGATTTAAAAGGTTAGTTCTCCCAAAATGTAAAACTCTGTCGTCATCTACTCACTCTCATGTCGAGGAAAAAAAGGGCCAAACTGTGGCTGGTCTTTTTTCTATGATCTTCAGGTCAGATGAGGAAAAAGCATACAGTATGTTGTATTGCTGTATGTGTTTGTGGTAATGAGCTAATGATCAATACCTCCACTAGAGGGTGATACAGGTGTTATATTTCTTGCTGTGAATGTTATCAGTCTTCCAGGTCATTGCAAAATGTCAGAAAGAATTTAAAGTGAACTGTACTCTTAAAAACAAAGGTTCTTTATTGGCATCGATGGGTCCATGAAGAACCTTTAACATCCATGGAAACTTTCCATTGCACAAAAGGTTCTTTATTCTGGAAAAAGGTTTTTTAAAATGTTAAGAAACTAAGAAAAAAGAAATCATTGAATAGTTCTTTGAGGAACCAAAACTTGTTCAAAACCCCCCTTTTGGAAACTTTATTTTTAAGAGTGTATCTATTTATTCAAGGCAGACATAGAGGTCTTTGTGTATGTGTTTCAGATTCTGACATCAAGTGGTGATGGGACATGTGCATTATGGGATGTTGAGAGTGGACAGCTGCTGCAGAGTTTCCATGGTCACTCGGCTGACGTTCTCTCATTGGACCTTGCCCCCTCTGAGACTGGAAACACCTTTGTATCAGGGGTCAGATCCTCAAAATATCATCTCCACTTATACACACACACATCCCAAGCCCACTTATGTGTTTACTGTAATGTGAGATTACTATCATTACAGCTGAATCAGTGAAATACTCATTTCATTTTATAAAGGTGAAAGAAAGCACTGATTAAAAATGATCATTTCTTAATGGTATTAACATTACTCATGTTGATTGATTTTACCTGTTAGGATGTTGTTCAGTTACAATGTTAGTTTGGGTTATGTGCAGCTATTTTTAGGTCATCGTTCTCCTGAGGTTCACCCTGTTGTGTGCGAGTGTTGTTCCGCAGGTCTCTAAAGTGCTTTGTGTGTGTTTCAGGGCTGTGATAAGAAGGCTAATGTGTGGGACATGCGCTCGGGACAGAATGTTCAGTCCTTTGAGACCCATGAGTCTGACATCAACAGTGTGAAGTGAGTGAGCCACAGCCTGGCATTTTCTGATAATGAAGCTACGTTCACACCACAGTTGAACGATGCCCAGATTCAGTTCTTTTCCCTCACTGCATGACATTGTGAACAACAACAAAAATTACAATCACAAATTTTCACAATCTGACGTCAGTGTAAACAGTCAGGTTGGAGTCCATACAATGTTTATGTCGATCTAATGATATTCATTATAATTGCTCACTCAGCATGAAGAAGCCGAAAGACAACAAAAGCAGTGATTGGTGTGATGTTGAGTTGTTATTTTGTTAGGGATATAGTTTTTTGACATTCAAAAATACTGTATATATGAACACTACTGGTTAAATTTTTTTTAAGAAGTCTCTTATCCTCAGCAAGGCTGAAAAAGCAGAATTTTCAGCAGCCATTACTCCAGTCATTCTAATATGCTGATTTGATTCTTAAAGGGATAGTTCACCCAAAAATGAAAATTATCCTATGATTCACTCACCCTCAAGCCATCCTAGGTGTATCTTCTTTCAGACGCACACAATCTGAGATATATTTAAAATTTCCTTAGTTCTCCAAGGTTTATAATGGTTGTGAATGGGGGGCCGTGTTTTGAAGCCAAAAATAATGCATCCATCCATAAAAAAAAAAAGTATCCATATGACTCCAGTGGGTTAATAAAGGTCTTCTGAAGTGAAGCGATATGTTTTTGTACATCCTGCGTCATACATCACGTCAACATGAACTAACAAAGAACAATACATTTGTTTCAGTATTTATTAATCTTTGTAAATGTTAGTAAATAACAATCCTGCTGTTCATTGTTTGTTTGTGTTCATTAATAGTGCAGTAACTAATGTTAACAAGCACATTTGATTTTAATCATGTTTTAGTAAATGTTGAAATTAACATTAATAGATTAATAAATGCTGTAGAAGTATTGTTAATTCTTAGTTCAAGTTAACTGAAGTAGTTAACTAATGCTAACTAATGAAACCTTATTGTAAAGTGTTACCGTTTTTTCAAGAAATTTTAAAACATTAAGTTGACCAAAATTAACAGTAAAGACATTTATAATGTTACAACAGATTTCTATTTTAAATAAATTCTGAACTATCTATTCATCAAGTATAAAAGGATAAAAGGTATCAGTTTCCACAAAAATATTAAGTTTCAAAAACATTTTCAACATTGATAATAATAAGAGACATTAAAGGGTTAGTTCACCCAAAAATGAAAATTGTGTCATTAATTACTCTCCCGCATGCCATTTCACACCCATAAGACCTTCGTTAATCTTCGGAACACAAATTAAGATATTTTAGTTGAAATCCGATGGCTCTGAGAGGCCTTTATAGGGAGCAATGACACTTCCTCTCTCAAGATCCTTAAAGAAACATATTTAAATCAGTTCATGTGAGTACAATGGTTCAATATTAATATTATAAAGCGTCGAGAATATTTTTGGAGCGCCAAAAAAACAAAATAATGACTTATTTAGTGATGGCCGATTTCAAAACACTGCTTTATGAAGCATCGGAGCACAATGAATCTGAATGGATCTTGAGAGAGGAAATGTCATTGCTCCCTATGGAGGCTTCTCAGAGCCATCAGATTTCAACAAAAATATCTTAATTTGTGTTCCGAAGATTAACGAAGGTCTTATGGGTGTGGAACGGCATGAGGGTAAGTAATAAATGACAGAATTTTCGTTTTTGGGTGAATTAACCCTTTAATAATTGAGCACCAATAATAACTGAAGGAAATTGAGCACCATATCAGCATCACAGGAACAAATTTAATTTTAAAATATATTTAATAAATAAATAAGCAAAACAAAGTCATTTCTACAAATGAGAGTGAAAAGACTGTTGGAGAACTGCAAGCAGCAAACACTTGTATTTATCTTACATGAGTAAGATTAATGTCATAAGAGTAGATTATGTCCATAAATTGAGGCACAGTTATTATTTAATTATGCAGATTTGTATGGAGTTCAATATTCAAATTTTCTGCTTCAGTGTAATTGAAATATAGAATCTGTGTTTGTTTTTTTTATCAGTCTGTGAAAGTAAGTGAAGAGCTGCATAAGTCTACCTCATTGTCTTTAAACACACTATGTACATCCAAAAATACATCCATATGTGTGTTGAACATTTAATTTTAAAACCATCGGCACCAGTTGGTCCTCCTTCTGCTGCTATAATGGCTTCCTTTCATCTGGGAAGGATTTCCACTAGATGTTGCATCATGCCTGTAAGGGATTTGCTCATACTCAAGAGTATTAGTGAGGTCAGGCGCTGATGTTGGAGGATGAGTTTTGGCTCAGCTGCCATTTCAGTTCATACCAACGGTGTTCATCTGGGTTATGTGCAGGCCAGTTCTTCCATATCAGATTCAGTAAAGCATTTCTGGTAACACTTTACAATAGTACCCTTTGTTAATTACAGTGGATATGAAAAGTCTACATACCCCTGTTAAAACAGCTGTTTTTTTGTTTTTTGTTTTTTTTTTGTAATGGAAAAAACATTAAAGAGAAATCATATCAGAACATTTTATGTACCTTTTATAAATGTTCAGAGCTGAAATATCCAAACCTGTTTATTGGAAAGGAATGTCCACATAATTTTGACCATGTAATGCACAGTATATACTTTGATGATAAAATGGTAAAATATCACGTTACCAGAGAAACAAATCAGATCTGAACAGAGAGTTGGAATTGGGAAATTGGGTGTGAACATGGCCATTGTGATTTCTGTGTTTGAGGTGTCTATGGAAATTTTAACCCTCTATATGAATGCAGGTATTACCCCAGCGGAGATGCTTTTGCATCTGGATCTGATGATGCTACGGTATGTTTTTCTGCATTACAACACACCCCGTATTATTTCAAAACAATAATCAATAGGCAAAGATTACAAAGAATTGCCAGAAGAGTCACAATCAATAATATAAAACCTGTTGCCCTGAATAACAGTCCCCCTCCAAAACACACACATCCTTTTGAGTCAATTAACATGATGATCTTTTAATAATGTTGAGTTGATGGAATTAGGTTTAGAGACACTCAGTTGACTGTGAGTGTATTAGCATATAAGTGTATGTGTGTATTTAGTTTATCTAATGTTGTTACTGTTTATTCCTGTTCAAGGTCCATGCAACGTGTCTTCGTCTTCAAATCAAATCAAATCATGTAACCTTTTAGTCACCCAATGATCAATGAAATGCAATGTGTCAAACTCTGTGAGTCCATACTAAGCTCCATCTCACGGTGAACTTTCATGTTGTTTCAGTGTCGTCTGTATGACCTGCGAGCTGACCGTGAGGTGGCCATCTATTCCAAAGAAAGCATCATTTTTGGAGCCTCTAGTGTGGACTTTTCCCTTAGTGGTAAGAAAGCAGACTTAGACCCTTCCAGCATGATGAAAATATATATAAATAAATGTAGTAATTTATCAAAAATCATCACATCTTTCCAATCTTTTTTTTTTTTTTTTTCCTTTATTGAGTATAAAAGGAGACATTCAGCAAAATATCCTATGTGTTCTTTTCCATACAGTGAAAGTGAATGTGTACTTCACCATAAAGGAACCACAGAAGTATCATAATTGTGCTCTGTATGCTATATTCCAAGCCCTTTAAAGCCATATATTTGCTTTGTGTGATCACAGAACAACTGAATAATATTCTCTGAAAATATTTTTACATCTCAATTACAACTCTCTCTCAAATCTGCACTTTTAAATATGATACATTAAAGGGATGATTCGCACAAATATATATATATATATATATATATATATATATATATATATATATATATATATATATATATATATTTTTTTTTTTTTTTTTTTTTTTTTAATTTATTTATTTATTTTTTTTAATGCCTTTGAGTGTTTTTTTTCTCCATACAAGTCAATAGGATCCCATATCATTTTGGACCCCATTGACTTCCATTGTACTGTATAGGCAAAAAACATTCCTCAAAAATATCTGTTCCACAAAAGAAAACCATAAAAGAATTTATACATGACGAAATATCTCTTTAAAACATGTCATGCCAGGTTTGATATCAATCATTCTTGGTTTATGAGTGTTTCATCATTGATGCCAAACAGGATGTGACATGTTTTGTGCAACATAACTGAATGCATGAAAATGGAATTCGAGGTTTATGATTTTTTTTCTCTCACACAAAAGCTACAGTATGGCACCAGAATACTTATATTGTGCACAATTCTAAACTTAACTTATACATTTATGGTACTTTTTGCTTTTTAAAGCTAGAAATGCCATTTATTTTCAGAGAGCTATATTTCTCCTTTATGTTTCACGAAAGAAAGTCAAGTTGGTTTGAAACAGCATGAGGTTGAGGAAATGATGACAGAATTTTCATTCCCTTATTTTGGTACACACTACACAGTCCACATGGTTAATACTGACAGATATCTGCTGTATTTAAACCCTGAGTTAACAGAGTCAGATCACAGGACAGGCAAATTTATCAGCTGCGATGCCCACGCTTACCATGATAGCATGACTTATATGTCCCACTAGTGAGTATAGACCGTGGCAGTTATATTGCTCAAGAACAGGATTATGGATAATGTACTGTAGGCCTAGACTGTATGAGGTTCAAAAACTGACATAGGAGAAATTTTCAAAAACGAAGACTTGAATATGACAATTGTTTCATCATTTACTCACTTCCATGTTATTCCAAACTTGTATTTCTTTCTTCTATGGAACCCAAAAGGAGAAGTTTAGCTGAATTTCTTTTTTTTTTCCCATACAATGAAAGGGGGCGGACAGTGGCAAGCTCCTAAAAGGACCCAAAGTTCCACAAAAGTCCAGCACTATCATCAAAGTCTTCTGAACAAATAACAAACAGCAGTGATTAAAAGAAGATTAAAAATATCTGTGATCTTAGACAAGTTATTATTGACGAATTTTGCAGTATCAACACTGTTATTTTCCTGTTTATTACTGTGAAGCTGCTATATATATAAATGTGACTAGACTTAGTGTAATAATGCTATAGTAAACAATAGCTTTTTCCATCCTTCCCTTTTTTCCTACTCTGTTTTTTCCACAGGGCGACTGCTGTTTGCAGGACATAATGACTATACCATTAACGTTTGGGATGTCCTGAAAGGTACCAGAGTGGCGATTCTCTTTGGCCATGAAAATCGGGTCAGCACTGTCAGAGTGTCCCCAGATGGTACCGCATTCTGCTCAGGGTCATGGGATAACACTTTGCGGGTGAGTGTCCGCTTCAGGTCATATAGAAAAAATGACTTACGCAATGTATAACGTGGTTTTGCTCTTTACTGGCATCAGGGGCTTTAGATGAAAGTGAAGGGACAGGCCGTGGTTATAGGTGTTTTACACCATCCTGTTGTGTCTGTCCCGAGAGCAGCAGGGGAATTACGCAACATAGGTCATAGTTTCCCCATGATCTGCTCTTAATATACTTAATAAGTAAAAAAAAAAAGAAATTTCTTTGTTCCTCTTTTGTGAATTAGCACATCGTTGTGAGGATCATCTTGGATTGTATTTTGAATAAATAAAGAACTCTTTTATCTTTTAATTCCATCTCATTTCTTTGTTGCAGATCTGGGCTTGAGGAGATGTCCTGGACCAGTGTGAGAAGAGATATTTGTACTTATGCTTCTCAACATCACAGCACACAGTCGGACTGTAGGGATTCTTACATAGAGATCCAGACTTTTTTTATTATCTTAGCACAATTAAATGTCTCTCTTCCTTGGCTTCTCACCAAAATATATACAATAAATATATAAAATACACAAGTTGAAAAGGTCTGCTGTTCAAGTATTAGTTTGTAAAATATTTTTTTAAAATTAAAAATCGAAATGTTTTAATATAATTATCCATACTTTTGTAGGTATATTTTATGGTAATGATTTGTAGAGTAGATTCAGTACTTGCTCATCTGGCTTATCAAACAGGTATATATCTAGAAATCTGAAATTTATTTATTTATTTTATATATATATATATATATATATATATATATAAAATCATGAATTTGTTTTGCTTGCTAGACTACAATGTCAAAAATGTAGAGAAGTGTTAAGTGTTTTTCATATCAAGTGTAATATTGTTGATCAAATTCAACAATTAATCACAATTAGCTGATTGCTTTGTCAACATCAGTATTGTTAGTTTCCTAATAATATGCACTCTGTTCACTGTTTGTTGTCTCTTTATTCAGGAAAATTAAATATAATAAGGTAATTTCTTGTTTTTGTGTATTTTTTAGTGTTTATACTTTGTGATGGAGGTGGTTAATATGTTTAAATGTGTGAACACAAGCATTTTAAAAAATTAAAATAAATACATGTTAATAAGTGCAAAAGTCAACACATCAAAACAACTGGAAAATCTTCAACAGAACTACATATTCTAAGTAAATCTGATTACTTTTTATTTGAGAATAATGATCCATTTTGATTTATAGAGTGATAAGAGTAATGACATTATGTTTATCTATACAAACATAGTGTCATAATACTCAAAACAGAAAATCAATCTCAATCAGAACTAGAACATAGTTTTAGTGCTTTTACAGCATTACATGTTTTCAGAACGTTGTGGTTTTTAGCTTAAGTTTATATATAATTTAAAATCATTTATGTAAGAAATTTAGCCACTTCTTTTCGTGTATATGGTACTTAAAATAAGTAGTTGCATAATTTTGCTGCAAGGAAAGAAACAGAACAAGGATTTCTTATTTGTTTTAAAACATCAATATCACTAATATTTCCAATGTTAATTTCCATCAAAGCACAATTTCTCACCACATTCGCTGAAATTGCTTTACAAACAATAGCAAATTCTCTTGGTTTAACTGGTAATTGGAATTATTGAAGTCGTTTGGTATATCCATTCTAATCAACTCTCTTACTAAAATAATCCCTTCTATACCAAGCAAGATGGAATAGTGATTACATATAGTATGTCTTTATTATTTAATTTGCAAACTGTGGTGAGAAATTTAAATGTATACCCCCAAGAGTATTAAAAATTGAATTAGGAAAAACGTTCCAGACACTTCGTCTTCAAAAACTCTATCAACCATTTAAGTGTACTAAAATCTAAGACCTCAAGTCCCCCTTGCTCCTTAGTATTACAGATTACTTCTTTCTTTAAACGATGCGTCTTTTTTCTCAAATGAAAGGCATAAAGTATCTTGTTTTAGGAGGAACATCTCGATCAGAAATATTCAGTAGTATAAAATGCAAAAGCGTCATGGAGGAGGCGTGGTTAGTGACTCTACGCTGATAAAGAGTGACGGAGGCTCGTTCTCTACTACGAGACTGACTGCTGTTTGCGCAACTGTCGGTGGAGAGCGCAGTCTGACATCGCTGGGAGGGTGAGCTGCTTTATTATTTACACTTTTATGGAGAGAATGATACATTTTATTCTACAATTACTGTTTAATCCGATTTTTTATATATATACTGAAGAAAACGTATATTTCAAGCGCGTGCTGTTGGTTCGCGTCTTTGTGCTCTCATGAGCAATGGCGCAGCCGGCTTTGTGTTTCTTAGCATTGCGTAGACTGCCTTTCATTTATGCTGTGTTTTAGCTAAAGATTCTCATTCATATGGACCATATGTTAATACTACCAGCAAAAGAGACTTAAGCAGGTTTAAGGTGGACGTTGTTGAATATGAATGTCATTTTGTTAATGTAAGGCCCGAGCCTAGAGAAACAGCCGCTCATTATAACAGCCGTTATTATGAATCATTTATCCATTTATGGACTGATCTGCGTTCAGTTCTGTGTTAATGCTGCATAGACATACAACACAAACGCTTGCTTGAATTAGCCTGAAACACCATGAAACTGAGATAAAATGGCAGCATGGTGGTTAATAAAAAACGGCAGTAACTTAAATTAAACCTATATTTGAATTCACAACAAGAAAATGTACAAAATGACAAACATTCTGAGATCTCATTATCCTGAATGATAAATACAGTATACATAGTATTAATTATGATTTGACAGCAGTGACAATAACTGTAACAATTATAATGTTTTGTTGGAAATTGTGGTTACTATTTTTTTTTTTTTTTTTTTTTGTCAAGGATGTTTACCATATAAGGGTAGTTGACAAAACATGGACTAAAAACGTTTTACTATAGGTTAGAATGCTAATGGTTGTTTTATGTTATATTTTCTTTATTTAGCTTTGAAGTTCATTTAAAAAAAATGCAGTGTGACAAATGCATATATTCTTTTGTCTCTTAAAGGGACAGTTCACCCAAAAATGAAAATTTGATGTTTATCTGCTTACCCCCAGCGCATCCAAGATGTAGGTGACTTTGTTTCTTCAGTAGAACAAAAATGATGATTTTTAACTCCAACTGTTGCCGTCTGTCAGTCAAATAATGCGAGTGAATGGGAACTCTATCAATAAAAGTTGAGAAAACTTGCATAGACAAATCCAAATTAAACCCTGTGGCTCGTGATGACACATTGATGTCCTAAGACACAAAACGATCGGTTTGTGCGAGAAACCGATAGTTGCCGATAGTAACCGCACTCATTGAAGTATAAGCGCGAGACATCACTGCCGTTGTCAGAGCGCAGTCAGACCTCACTAACAGAGTACTGAACGCAGTTGGACATTGTGGTGTTTTAGAGGTAAAAAAATGATATAAATACTGTTCAGTTTCTCGCACAAACTGATCGTTTTGTGGATTGTTTCTCGCACAAACTGATCGTTAGGACATCAATGTGTCGTCACGCGCAGCAGGGTTTAATTTGGATTTATGCAACTTTTTTCAACTCCTATTGATAGAGTTCCCATTCACTCGCATTATTTGACTGACAGACACCAACGGTTGCAGTTAAAAATCATCATTTGTGTTCTACTGAAGAAACAAAGTCACCTACATCTTGGATGCGCTGGGGGTAAGCAGATAAACATCAAATTTTCATTTTTGGGTGAACTATCCCTTTAATAATCGCACAAGAATTAGATAAAGGTTGATTAAATTGATTTTAGTCAAATTATAGGTCACTCTGCAGAAGACTGCTACCCATTAATAAAACTTGTTTGATGTTCTTGTTCATCAGATGTCCATCATTTGGACAACATTTCTTATATATAAAACATAAACCCTGTAATGTATTTTTGACCTTGACTTTTTCAGTTAGAAAATGTCCTGTTGGTTGAGGGAACAGACTTTGTTGCTGGCAGAAGATTACATCGGCTTCTGCAGTGGGATCCAACAGACGCCTCCCAGCGAGTCAGCAGAGGCCATGAGATACCTGGCCAAAGAGATGGAACAGCAGCACAGAACCAAATTCCGATCCCTCTCCCAGGAGTTCCTGGACACCTGCAGATCAGATCCCAGCAAGTGTCTGCAGAGCGTCATGAGGGAACTGGTAGGAGATGGAAAACTGAACTGGGGAAGGGTGGTTTCCATCTTTACTTTCACTGGAGTGCTGGCCAGTGAGCTTCTGTCCAGAGGAGAGAATTCTGAGTGCCCCAAGAGACTGGCTGAGACCATAGCTGACTACCTAGGAGGGGAAAAACAAGACTGGCTGGTGGAAAATGGAGGATGGGTAAGCATTAGCAATGTAGACTCGGACAGACGACATTTAAAGGGTTAGTTCGCCCAAAAATGAAAATTCTGTCAATTATTACTCACCCTCTTGCCATTCCACACCCGTAAAACCTTCGTTAATCTTCGGAACACAAATTAAGATATTTTAGTTGAAATCCGATGGCTCCTCTCTCAAGATCCATAAAGGTACTAAAAATGCATCTAAATCAGTTCATGTGAGTACAGTGGTTCAATATTAATATTATAAAGCGACGAGAATATTTTTGGTGCACCAAAAAAAAAATGTAAAAAAAATAACGACTTTTAGTGATGGCCGATTTCAAAACACTGCTTCAGGAAGCTTTGGAGCATAAATTAATCAGCGTGTCGAATGTGTTGTTCGGAGCGCCAAAGTCATGTGACGGGTGTGAAACGGCATGAGGGTAAGTAATAAATGTCAGAATTTTCATTTTTTGGTGAACTAGCCCTTTAAGGCCCCGATATACTCACTGAAAAGTATTTTTTCGTTTTTCGCTTTGAGGTAAAAAGTTCAAAATGCTTTTGCTGCAGTATTCTGGTAGTCAACATTTCCACAACGCCCATGCTGCTGCAAGCGACAATTAGATGAATATGTAAATATATGCTGCTTGCTTTCCTCTCAATAACAAAAATGACAGTGGTGAAAAAACAGCAGTTAAAGTATCTGATTATAGCACGTGAATGTTTAAAGCAAGCTGCTATACAGTATTAAACATGAAAAAACTGTGTTTTTCAATTAGAATTACAACTTCAGTTTCTACTATAAAGCAGCTCTTTAGGGCGTTCATGTTTTTACTAGCGTCTGAGCTCGCAGACTGAACAGAAGAAATTAACCGGAGAAGATTTCCACATCAAAGAAGGCGGAGCCTCAAAGCATACATACCTATTACATAATCGACATGGGCCATTGATAGTTCGAATGTGTTTACCAGCTGGCTCTAACTTATCTGGGAAGCTTTGAGCCTCAGAAACGAGCTCCAAAAGCTCTTTGTTTTGGTTTGAAATGACATCACATTTTGCCTAAAGTATATTGGGGCCTTTAAGCTGGTAAATGATGGTTTTATAGCCATTGCACTTGTGCGGTAGACGTAGTAGGAAGACCGTTTATAATCTGCAGGTTTCAAATAAAGCGTTTAGCTAGGGTTTTTTTTCAAACCAGTTCTGGTTGATGTGAAACTTGCGTGGGTGTTTAAAGAGCATCGTGTTTGATCCTTCATGTGTGCTCTCAGAAACCCAGCCTGTTTTGCTGCGTTTGATGCCTCAATCTCTTGAGTCTTTCCTACCAGTATACTTCAATGTGCACATTTTTAAGTGTAATTGGAAGGTACGTACTGCAGTGATATGCTCGTCTAGTTTTTGGAGTAGAACAGTGTATACCTTCTTGTGGCTGCCCTGTTTTTGTGAATTAGAGAGTGACACAAGCCAAAGAATTCTGGGAATGCTTGTGGGGAAAACTCTTTAAAACAGGCTCTCAAAAGTCTCACCAAGGACTTTTTTGTGTGGGCGTCCAGTTTTTCAATCTCCTAGGCACTGATCTATAAAGGCAATACTTGTTCCAACTGTAAATAACCTCAGGAGACATTGTTGACTTAAGCAGACTGATATCTGCTGTAATTACACACATGATTTTGAGGAACATATTAGTCAACAGTCAAATGCAAATGTTTTAGCTGTAGCTCCCACTGAAATGTGACCAGGCCTTCGTCACTGAAATTTTGTTTAAATGAATCATGTCTAATGAATGTACGTCCTATGGCTTAAAAAAGATCACTCTCTATAAGTCACAATGAAACTGAAGTAATGACAGATCTTTTCTTAATTGTATCATACACTTGATTAGGTTTCGGATTATCAAAAATTAAATATGTGGAACCATAGGACCATACGTGTTCCGGTTTTTGATTGGATGGAGACAAATCTGAATGCAAGCTTTCAGTCGGTTGTAAGAAAGAGAAGGGCTTCAAGTTGTGTTAACATGGGTTCACATTAGTGCATTTTGCAGGCAAAAATCTCTATTGTCAATCGTGTAGAGATTTATGAAACGCAAAAGTCACTTACAAATGAAGGCATTTTCTGTTTCTGTTAATGTGGTGAATTGGCGTGAAAAAATTGAACCCATTGCAAAATCTGCATTTCGAAATCTTTTACCCTCACATGAAATTCCTGATCGCTTGGATTACTATTGAAAAGACTGGATTTCGCCCATGACAATTTGCTGAGCAATGGTAAATGCACCTGCAACTTACTGGGTTAGTTAGGGTCACCCAAAAATGGAAATTCTGTCATTTAATTACTCACCCTCATGTCGCTTCAAACCCTTAAGACCTTCATTCATTTTCGGAACACAAATTAAGATATTTTTGATTAAATCAGTGAGCTGTCTGGCCTCCGATTAAACTGCAACAAAATTACCACTTTCAAGCCCCAGAAAGGTAGCAAAGGCATTTTTAAAATAGTCCATGTGACTACAGTCATTCAATCCTAATGTTATGAAGCAACGAGAATAGATTTTGTGCACAAAAAAAATAAAATAATTGCTTTATTCAGTAATTTCTTCTTTTCCATATTCAGTCTCGCAGATGACGTAGTAAACACAGTGCAGGGCTTCCGGGTTCTACGTCAGAACGCAGGCTCAGTATTGGCCGACGTTGTTCATGTGAGCAACATGACGCATGTGTGTGATGCTGACGCAGGCCAATAATGAGGTGGCATTCTGACTTAGAACAAGAATAAGAGAGAAGTCTGATGTTTCACTGGAAGATTGAGTTATGAAATTTTGGATACGAATGATAAATATAAATTAATTGTTTACAGTAAGATCAATAACATGCATTTAGAAAATAAAAGAGTAGTTGAGCTGCATCATTGTCATTTACTCACCCACATTCCATTCCAAACTCATATTTACTCTTCAATGGAATACAAACCTTCTTCATTTTTCCATAGAATGAAAATATTTGCCTTTACAAAGGCACCATAAAACTAGTCTATACAACTTATATATATATATATATATATATATATATATATATATATATATATATATACTAATGTATGTGAGAACTAATGGTGTTTGGCATCAGACAGGCCATATTTGAAAATGCATAAATGAGATTTGATAGCTTTGGCAAAATAGTGACGTAAATCTCTGTCTGTTCCTCAGGAAAAGCTATAATTTGACTTCAGAAGACTTATGGCGCACATGTCATATGGAGGTTTTTTTATTTATTTTTTTTGTTTTTTTTTTCATCCTCTTTCACTTTTGTTGTATAGCGGGGAAAATGTACTTGCTTGACTTCTCTTTTTGTGTTCAGCAAAGGAAAGTCACATGGATTTGGAACGTCATAAGGGCGAGTAAATGACAGAAAGGATGAACCAGCCCTTAAAACCAGTTAGTTGCATGTTGGTCTAATTCAGTGGTTTTCAGTTCTGGTCCTCGTGACCCAACACTCTGCAAATTTTGTATGTCTCCTTTATTTAACACACCTGATTCAATCATCAGCTCGTTAGGAAAGAGCTCCATGAACTGAACTGTGCGTGTTAGGTAAGAGACATACAAAATGCGTACAGTAATGAATCTCCAGGACCAGAATTGAAAAGCACTGGTCTAATTTACGCTTTTATAACATCACCAGTGGCATTATTGCTATTGCTAAGTCTTAAAATCGAAAATCCGGTCACTTATGGCTTGAGGCAAACAGCAGCTTGTATTTGCATAAATAAAGAGTTTGAGAGGCCATCCTGCAGTCTATTCTGTCTCTCCCTATTTTCTCTTTCTCTTTTATTTGGCAGCTGTTGAAAGCAGAGCCGAAGGCCAGTCAGCCATTTAGTCTATTGTGTTTACCATACGGTTGATCTCCGTGCTTCACTCAGAGTTTGTGCAGCATATGATTGTGGACTAGTGCACCTGGACTCACTCTGACCAGTACAGCAGGTGTCTGTCTGAAGACAGCTGCTCTGCCTGACTCCTCAAGCCTTCTGCTGTTTGTTCGGGTCCACAGGCAGTTACAAACAACAGTTACACCCGCCTGTGTCTTTGCCTGCTGCTTCTGAAACTTTCATATCTGCATTTAACCCTCGAAATGTCTGTTAGCCCCTGAAATGCACACTACATCACAGAAAGCCCAGGATATATGAGCACCAACACCTAAAGAGGACATGGCATTATTTCAGTATGTTCTTTGATGATTTTGGCACACAAAAAAAAGTCATATATTTGAACCCTCATTTTGACCCCTGTCATTGCATAGGAAAAAGTGTCAATGTCCCCTCACTACTGTTCATGAATGTTTTGAAAACATTATCCATGTAAAACCTTCAATAACAAAGCATTATGAAACTTAATGCTTAATGTTTGCTGCTGTTAGATCCAATACAGTTGACTGTATGATCTATCAACAAAAGTTTCTTTGTGAACTCTCCATTACACTGTGTCCTGTTTACAACAATCTGCAGTCAAATGCTCTGAACAAACATAATCCTCCAATGTCATCTGGGATGCCATTAAAAAATAAACCATCCACTTCCTGATGCTGGGGTCCTTCTGAAGGCTGAAAAGACACAAACATGCCGTTTAAACATGATGCGTCAAAGCAAACGTTCCTTTACTCTTCCATTTGTCCTGTTGTCGGGAGTAGCTCAAGCATGTGGAGTGTGTCAGAAAAGGGATCTGTATACTGTATTAACATTTAGATAGCTGTTAAGCGACTGAACACCAGTGGGCGGGGCCAATGTTGTGATGTTAAGCGATTCGTCGATGGTCACACAATATCCAAACAAGCCATTTTTGAATGATAGAAAACATGTTATATATCAAAAGTTTAAGATAGGTTTGATATCTAATTATATTATTAGATTTTGAAACCGAGCATACATTATCCACTACTTGTTTCATTTGAATTATTGTTAAAGATGTATGTGCCGTTCCTCCTGAGAGGTGAGCAGGGTTATGTAATCTTCTCATATTTTCAGAGTAAGTAGGCTGTGCTATTATGTAATATCTCTGCTTATTGTTGAGATTTTAGCTACTATGACTAACAAGGTCCGAAATACTGTGTCATAAGGGCGTAGGGAGCAAAATGTGAATCTTATACTGAATTTTTTATTTGTTTTTCCTTGTCTTTTGTAGGAGGGTTTCTGCAGGTTTTCCCACAACGCAAAACAGTTGAACCAAGAGTCGTCGATGAAGACGGCACTGTTTGCAGCAGCAGGAGTGGGTTTAGCTGGTCTAACCTTTCTCTTAGTACGCTGATGATTTTAGATTCTCTCGCTCTCTTTTTCTCTTTCACACACTACACACCTGCTCTCTGTTTTCTGTCATATGGCTAAGTCAAAACAGTTCATAAAGAGAAACCGGTCTTTGGGTTCTCAGCCGAATGTTTTTGCACATTTCTTTCCATGTCCTTGCCTGTAATTACAGCAAACAGTCATTCCTGTTGATTGTATACTCTTCACATGGCCTTCTGGAGAAAAAAGATGGAAGTTCTAATTCTTTGCATATCTAACATGGTGCTTTTTATTTCATAATTGCTTTTGTCACCTGTCCCTGTGTAAATCTTGTTAGTTTAGATAGTATTTACAGTTTATTTTGTGAACATGATATGAAACCACAGTTTATTGTTTGTAATGTATCTTTCAGTCTGAAAACACAACGCTTCACCGATCGCAGTTGTGTCAGAAACCATTGTAACGCAAAAGAGACAAAGCACAAATATTTTGTAACGAGTTATTCATTTGTCTCCTTTTTTAGACCACTTTCTGCCTTGACTAGTGGTTTACATTTGATCACCTTCCAATGTCTCTCAGCTTCATCCTGAAAGTCATTTGTTTTATTAAAGGTGCTAGCTTGTTCGGTTTCAAGGATGTGATATTCTGCCCACTTGTAAGTTTACGTTGTAAATTTATTTATTTACCTTATAAGAACAAATTATTACTATTTAGGCAATTCCCAACAATTGACAAAACATTATATTTTTGCATTGTTTTATTTATTGACTTCTTTCTTAATAAAATAATTTTACTGTGAAGACAATTGTTTTTTATCAAGTCAATCTTGTGTGTTTCTGATTGTAGCTCTATTGTGTAAGTTGTGCACTAATATTTCAGAGTATGCATTGCATTCTCATTATTTGCGCTGTAGAGCACGTTAGTGTAAACCAGTGGTTCTCAACTCTGGTCCTGGGGACCCATCGCTCTGCACCTGATTCAGATTATCAGTTTAAAAGAGCTCCATGAACCGAACTGAGTATGTCAGATAAAAGAGACATACAAAATGTGCAGAGCAGTGGGTCCTCATGAACAAAGTTGAGAACCACTTGCATAAATTGTCTTGTAGAGTTCTCCTTTTTGTGCATGGACTCTCAGGTCCACTTAAAGAGTATATGAAGGGTACATAGTGGCTATGAAGGGCCCTTCTGAACCCTAACCCTGAACCCATTTTTCTTCAGTTAACCCAACCCTTTCTTACTCATGGTTATCGGTTCTGAAAACGTGTCCATGAGTAAGTTGTGAATTCAGAGTATGTTTACAGTAAACACACAATAATGTTCTCAACAGAGTGCTGCATCCTGGATTCTGAAAAACAGTATGTGAAAAGAGAAGTATGTCCTAATTCAACGTATTTATAAAACAGCATGTGAAAAGTACCCAGAAGACCTACTGCTTCTGGCGGTATTCTGATGCTGGTAGGTTATGTAACGGTGACAACACAACAAATGTAGTATATCCGGATTACATTCATACTATATAGAACTTTTTATAACAGAAAAAAATGATTACTTTAAAAAATAGTCCCTACTCAGAAAGTATGCAATTTCGGACATAGCCCAGAAATCACCATTGAAACAAATCTTTAGTAAACAAAATGGGATATGAGTAAGGTTTAAGGGATAAAGTAAGGGTCAACAATGTAATTATAGATGTAATTACAGAAATAAATTGCATATGTTTAAAAAAAATACCTGCATATAATAACAAAGTACAATTTAAAAACATTCATATGAGCATTGTATCAAATGATTAATTTATATGTTAAGTACATAGTAGTCAAAGGTCCAGTGTGTAATATATAGGAGGATCTTTTGACAGAAATGCAATATAATACACATAACTATGTTTTCAGTGGTATATAGTCCTTACACAATGAACCATTGTGTTTTTATTATCTTAGAATGATCCATTTTTATCTATACACAACCCCACCTTTAGATGCCACTAAATTTTACACACTAAACCTTTAAGAACACCTAATATAAAGAAGGACCATATTTTTTTATTATCGAAATATGGCCTGTTGCAAAAAAAAAAAAAAATCCTGTTGAATACAGATCCACAATGTGTGAGATAAGAATAAAATGTAGCAAAATATTAAATGAACATTGCTTTATGTTATAATAGTGCTTTAAAAGATAACTACAATATTGTGCAAAATGTCACACCCCCTGAAGCCTCATAAATAGGGCACATATGGGTGCTGAATACCTCTGATAAGGATATACTAACCCTAAAACCGGAACAGGTTAGGTGTGTTCAAGTTGAAGAGTTGCTGTGCAGACAGTTTTGTGTATGACATCAAAGTTGAGAGCGATTCGAAAGCATACCCATCTGCGCTCTTATCGCTCTCGCAGTACTTTGATGTCATACAACGATCAGTCTGCGCCGTGCCGCTTCAAGTCCAACACACCTGTTATGTTTTGAGAATAAGTTGCTATGGCTACCTACACACCCTGAAAGTTACCTCAGTTTTTAGAACTATAAATTGACGTTATATGTAAATTTACCCGGGTATGTGGCATAACCTGCTTTCTGACATATCGCCTAGGCCAACACTGCCCACTTGCAAAACATTGGTTTAGCATTCATGGCTGCCTTTGAATACTTTCGTAAAGTACTTACTTAAAAAAAAAAAAAAAACTCAAACAAATCTCTCCTACTGAACAGCAACTGGAAACCATTCTGCTGACTATCATATTTCCAAACATGTTTTGAACCCTTCTGCAGCACACAAGTTGGGAGAGTCAGATTCTGGTAAGCATTTAGTGTACAGCTGTGATCATAAATGAAATGTTCTGAAAGAGAAGCCAATGCTGGTAGCAGATGTCAGACAGTCTGAAGGAATGCAGCATCCCAGTGGAAAAACATTTTGCTCAGATTGCTTGGGCGTCTTACTGGAGTTCTCAATTAAAGGATTAGTTCACTTTAAAATACATTTTTCCCGATAATTTACTCACCCCCATGTCATCCAAGAAGTCCATGTTCTTTCTTCAGTCGAAAAAGAAATTAAGGTTTTTGATGAAAACATTCCAGGATTATTCTCCTTATAGTGGACTTCAATGGCCTCCAAACGGTTGAAGGTCAAAACTACAGTTTCAGTGCAGCTTCAAAGGGCTTTAAACAATACCAGACAAGGAATAAGGGTCTTATCTAGTGAAGCGATCAGTCATTTTTGAAAAAATGTAAATGTATATGCTTTATATAAACAAATGATTGCCTTCAAAGTGGTTCCGCCAAAACTGCACTTTCGTATTCTTCAAAAAGGTTACGCCGTATGTCCTACGCCTTCCCTATTCTACTTACGGAAAAAAATGGAACTGGCGCTGCAATCATTCCGTAAGTAGAATAGGGAAGGTGTAGGACATACAGCGTAAGCTTTTTGAAGAATACGAAAGTGCAGTTTTGGCAGATATAAATCATATACATTTACATTTTTTTCGAAAATGACCGATCGTTTTGCTAGATGTCTGGTATCGTTTAAAGCCCTTTGAAGCTGCACTGAAACTGTAATTTTGACCTTCCACCATTTGAAGGCCATTGAAGTCCATTATAAGGAGAATAATCCTGGAATGTTTTCATCAAAAACCTTCATTTCTTTTCGACTGAAGAAAGAAGGACATGGACATCTTGGATGACATGGGGTGAGTAAATTATCAGGAAAAATGTTTGAAAGTGAACTAATCCTTTAAGTTAGCGTCAACATTGCCTTAGATGTATTCACATTAGAGAGCTATAAAATTCATGTGAATGTCATAGCTCTGTTTTTTGAAGAGACATGTTTGACTTCATATTGAGATATCTGACTTTTTTCTGACTTTTGAGAAAATCTTCTTGAGATTACTTCTGAAAGAGATTCATGAGATTACTCAAGTCCTTTTTCATCAGAAGGTGTGTCTGAGAAGTAGGAGACTTTTGCAAATATCTCCATTTGCTCACCAATGTCTAGGTTTGGAGAAACTTTTCATACAGGACTGTTCAGTAATGGTCAGAAACATTGAGAGCTCAAATGTGAGCAAAAAATCTGCCAACTGAGCAACACACTGAGTGCATTGTGCAGTGCCATTGTTAGTCAAGATTACATGTTTTCCTTTCTCATTCAGCCTTTTTAAACCCAACTATGTTGGTTTCCAGTACATCTGACTCAGCAGTGCATTCTGGCTATTCCATTTACCAGATGCTGACGTTACAAAAGAGAAATACAAAAACAAATGTTCTCTATTCTAATCTTTTTCAGTTCATGAGTATGATTACTACGTCCCACAGAAATGGAATGGCAGGAAGAGGAATTCACTGAATTGCATCTGTTATTTTTCAACAACGTTAAGTTAATTTTAATTACATTTTTTTTTTTTTTCAGTTTAACTGTGAGACATTTTGAACACGTTTTTGTAAATACTTCTAATGTTGTGTGTTCAACAATTATGAAATGAGTTCAAATAAAGCAGCTCTACAGAAAAGAGTGATATCTTCATCCGGCACAGTTGAGTTCTAATCCCATAGTGTCAGTCAAATCCATAATAGTGCTGAATTTGCAGTTCAAAGTTAGGAATGGCAAAGACATTCTCGATTCATTTCTGAATGGCACACAGCCCTGTCTAAAACATGACTGTCTCTATTTACATTATCTCACTCCTTTAGTTTGCATCGATGGACTGAATTTGTCAGTGTTTTGCATGCGCTCTTCCGATTTAGGCCTTATCCCTCGTTCACAGATCTGATGTGGGAACTAGAACAAGGATGTCATTTCTTCATTCACAGCTGGTCTAGACTTTATCCTGGTCTTTATCTTTGTTGTCTACTGCACTGATCTTCGGCTGGGCTCCAAGACAGAACAGTTGACAATTAGACATTTACTATATAATTCTGGAATTTAAATCAGCATACTGAAATAAAAACAAACCATCAAACAAACAAAAATGTGTTTTGCAGACAGCATGGTCATCAAATAAGAATAAAAAAAAATATATATAAAATACATTTTTCAATTATGACAACTCTCGGAATAGATTTAAACAGCATTTCTTTATAAGCATGGAATATACATAGGCTTAGTCTTGGCAAACTAGATCTGCTACGCTGCTGCTGCTGCATGAGTGAAAGATTTTTCTGAAAAATGCACATGAATACGGTGCATAATTCGAGCTGCTGCAAGGAAAGTATGGAGAACCCCCTAAGCAGATCTAGGCAGGTGGTGCTGGGGAAGGTGGAGGGATAAGAATATATATATATATATATACCAAAATTTATTGAGACACTTTGAACATTTCATTCATTAATAAAGTTTATTTACTATAGTTTAAAAAATAGTAATAAAATATAACAAGATCTCAGAGTTAAACTGTGTCAGAAAAAAAATATCTAAATGATGTCATATAACACTTAAGCAAAACATGGTCAGGTCAAAGTGTCTGAATAATTTTTGGTTCATAATTATTATAAATTTTACTTGAAGTCCACTATATGAAGAATTTTTGGGTATAATATGTCACAGTTTACTTTATTTTGCTATCCTCACTTACATAAATGAAATAGTAAAAATAGTGTCTAGTAAAAATATAAAAAATAATAATATATATATTGTCCCCTTGGAATCATAAGGTTCTGTCTGACAGTTATTCTTATTTTTTAATGTTGTGTGCATTTTGGATCTACACAGTTTTCTATCTACACAGTCGAAAGGAATGCAAAAACTTTGACGCGCTATATCTCAAAACTACTTGGACTGCAGATAGAACCTTATGATTCCAAGATATGTATTCTCTCATCATAGCATTCATTTTTATTTAGTTGTATCTTTTCACATTATGCTTAAAATCATAACATCAGTTTTCTCTTTGAAGTCATTCTCTAGATACCTGCATCAAAGTTCTCTTTGAGTTCTCTTTGTGTGTTGTCTTTTGATTGTATTTTAAGTAACTGGTTTTGCAAAGACATGTCGGTCCTGAGAACATGCTAGTTTCTGTGTGCTGTATAAAACACAAAGAGAAAGTGGTATGAATTGCGTTTGTTTCCCAGCATTCTGGTTCTATTTTGGTAATCAATCCAACTCTCATTTCATCCAGAGAAAAAGGGTGCTTGTGAAAATTACTTAGGAAATATAAAAATAGACATAAATGAGTCTGTTGATATCAAGAGTATGGAGCTGTACAATAAATGTGGCTAGCAGCTCAGATCATCCCCCAACTGCACTCCATTATGCACATAGTCATGTTCTAACAGCGATCAACAATGTCAAAATGATTGAGATAGCCAATCAAATAAAAAGGCGGATATTACTGTTTTACAGAAACTGAACCTGAATAGAGCTGCAGTGATTAAGTATTTTTGTAAGCCAACGCAGAAATTAGCATCACCGTGGTTCACTAGACAAAAAACGTATATGATTTTTTCACTGGCTTATGGATTAATGCAGAAAATAAGCTCTGTGACTAACAAAAGTTTACGATTCTTACATGTTTTATTCATAATTATAATCTTCACAAATTAATTTTAAAGCCTAAATTCAATAGCCAGAATTAAAAAGCTAAACATAGGCTATAAAAAAATTACACCACAGTCACATTATTAAACATCTCCATCACTAATCTTCCAACAACTCTTTCGGTCTTTATTTAAAAAACATTATCCCTGAAAGTTTGAGTTAGAATAGTTTGCTACAGCATGATTATAAACACAACGAGGCTGTGAAAGCTGAATAGTGAGTAGATGAGATTTCCTGTTCGGCGTGATGATGTTTAATGTCCCCGAAAACCTCTGTAGTCTTGTTAGCAACTGTCTTTTTCAAGAACTTTAAAAAAATCACAAGAGGTATTTACTGATTTAATGTCATAGAATAAAACATGATATCTTGAGCTTGTGTTCACCTTATTTTAGGCATTTAACCAAAAAACGTTAAAAAAATAAATAAATAATAATAAAAAAAAATCTCTTCAGGACAATGGAACCAGAAAAGCTAAAATTTTAACTTGTTTCCAGGTTTTGGCCTACAAAAATACATCATCCCTTGCAGGGCTCTATTCAAGCAATGCTTCAGTTTTAAAATAGTGTGGCAGGGGAAAAGAGGGACAGAAATTACCCCTGAGGGGCCTTTATTGAGTGACAAAGATTGAAATTAGTGCAGGTGTTCCCAGGTGTAGGAAAGCTGTTGTTTCAGTGCAGAAATGAATGTGTGGCAACTTGCTTATGAACTGCAGCCTGGATTCCTTAGCAATCACTGGAGCCTACAGGAGAAAAGAACCAGAGAAAACGTTAGTCTGGTCTTGGGAGATCTAGTCTCCCCTAAGCTTCTTTCTGCTGTGCTTATATCTTCTTCTACTGATGGCTCTCATTCCCTGACTCCGCCTCCTGGCAATTGGATCCACTCCATTACCATGACAATGCTGACAAGTGCTCGGGGAGCTTGCCACACTCACCCCCGAAACACAGACTAGATAAAGGGGCAGCTGTAGTCTGGGGCATACAGAACTGGTGAAGTGGTGAGTGCCGCCTTGAGTTGTGGAAAGCACGTACATGGGTCTTAGCAGTAGGTGGTTTGTAATGCCTCAATGTTCCGAGTGAATTACCACATCGTCGATGTAGGCTGCAGCATTAGCTTGGTGCGGCTGTAGTACAATATCCACGAGCCCTTGGAACATTGCTGCCGCCCCATGTAGACCGAAGTGTAGAACCTGATAATGTGAGTTCCCCCCAGGGGTCTTTTCTCTGGCGTTCTTAGACAACGGCACTTACCAATAACCCTTAGTAAGGTCGAGTGTTGAGATGTGGCGGGCGCTGCCGAGGTGTTCGGCCAACTCATCCACTCGGGGCATGGGGTAGCGATCGATTTAGGACACCTCGTCCAGCTTTCTCGTCCAGTGAGTCCCATCTTTCTTGGGCACCATAACTATAGGGCTGGACCACGGACTTCGAGATTCCTCAGTTACCCCCAAAAGAAGCATCCGTTGCACCTCCTCCTCTATAGCCCGTCAGTGAGCTTCTTGTACCTGGTAGGACCACTGCCTAATGATGGTTCCAGGTGGAGTGCAAATCTCATGGCATAGAATGTGGGTCTGGCCCAGGGTCTCTGAAAACACGTCTTAATAGCATCACTTTGTCTATCCTCTCCTTCATCTCCTGTACATGCTCAATCAGAGTTCGATGTGGGGATGCTTAGACCATCTATGGCTTCTTACTGGCCAACCCAATGCATTACAAGTCTCTGAGAAAAGTGGTGGTAGTCAAGCTGCTTCGATCTCTTCCCCAAGTACACCGGAAGGCTGTGGGGATGCCAAATCAGTGAGTTGGTGCAAGCGGTAGAATTAGCGGAGGTGGCTCAAGCATGGGACATCAAAAAGAGAGCAAGAGGATTTCCCCAGAGGGTCCCGAGTGACCAACGACCGCTAGAGGGCACCTCTAGGCCAGTAGGCAAACCATTCATGACAGGGCAAACCTGGAGAGTTGGGCCGTCTGTAACCGGGGCACAAGGGTCATATGCCTACTCGAAGAAAGGTTGTCAAGCACACACAGGTGAAAGCAATAGTCACACTGCACTTCCCCAGTTAGAAAGGGCGCAATAATGCCAGCCCACTTCGTCTCGTCTCATCCCTCCTGCTCAGCCATGACTTCAAATGTGTGAAGGCCTTTACATCATCAAGATCTGTCAATCTGGTGAGCAGTTGGCTAGCTGTGGCTCGGGTACTGGGGAGTGGAGCTCGCATGGCGGCTTCTAGGCAGAGCTGTTCAAACGCATTCTCCGACCTTTCCTGACGTGCAGCTAACTCCTCTGAAAACCTCTGCTGGCGGAGTGAGACATTGACCAGTCGGCGCAAGCTGACCTCCATGTCAGAGAGAGAGCTGAATATGTAGGACGATGAGAGAGAGCAGAAAGAGAGAGAAAGATAAAAAAAGTTTGGGTCAGAATCTGTCCTCGATTGCCCGCATACTCCACCAGTTGTGGTGGGAGAAAAGAGAGCCAGATTCAATGTGTGGTGAAATTACCCTGGAGGGGCCTTTATTGAGTGATAAAGAGTGATAAAGTGCAGGTGTTTCCAGGTGCAGGAAAGCTGGTGCTTCAGGGGCGAAGTGAATGTGGGGCAACATACACTATTGCTATTGCTCATGCTTTAGTGTGACTTGTTGAGGAATGGTGTGCTATTACTTTTTAAAGTAATAAGATTTGCTATTTTCCCCTGGTGGATAAAATGAAACATAAAAATATCTCAGAGATTTACATTATAGAACCATCATAGGGGATCAGTTGCACAAGCAGGTACCAATCACATTTTTCCTCATTTAATGTACAATTGAAGACTTCAGATGCAAAAGCCTCTAAGTGTCATCTGAAATTTTCTTCTAAAATGAGCATTTTTATCAAGGTTTTATGTTTATGTTCAGTTATTTCACTTTAATGCCAATTAATAGGTCCTTTTCATTGCCATTAAAGTGAATTTACTGAACCTAAAAATACAAGCTTGATAAAAATGCTCATTTTTGAAGAAAATTTCAGATGGCACTTAGAGGCTTTTGCATCTGAAGTCTTCATTCTAGTCTGCCTTCTTGTAGTTCAACAGTAAACAAGAAATATACATGCAATAGTTGAAATACATCACATAATGTAAGACTGATTATGCTAGATTGAATAAAATTCAGCATAAATCTTGTGTAAGACTGCAGAGCTTACAGCTACAGAACATCTACTGAATGTTGTGTGATATGCGGAGAGCAAGAGCGCTTTTTCCTGTTACAATTCTAAGAATTTCTACCAATTAAAGTGCTGAGCTGTATCCTGTTCCTGTGCTGCTTCTGACATCACAGACATGTCCTGTCTCACCCTTTCCTCAAAGATAAGTACTAACACTTATAGACACTAACAAAAAGTATACACTGTCAGATCATGACCTTTGAAATGAGATGTTTTAAAACATAATTAATAATTGTTTTGTTAGCTTTTCCTATGTCATTTCCAGTTCGTTAGGTTACTAGTGGTAAGGCAGCATGTAGCAGCGTGTATATGTGGCTCTCCTCTATTTAAAGGGTGTTTAATTATAGGACTTCAGGAAAGAACCAGAAGGACTGAAAATGAGCTGGAACAATATGAACTCGGCCCGTCCCTGAGATCTTAGGACTTTATCATCCAGACAGGCTGGTGGTCTTATCAGCTCATTTTATGAAACGCTGGGTGGGCCCTTATCCTGACCGACATTCCTGTTGTATTTCTGCGAGAAGAACAATCTTAAAGATCTCCAGTTTGGACTTGTGGGGTCAAGAAGCTGGAGACTTAAGAGAGAACAGAAGTCATGTGGGCATAGAGGCAGCGTGGGAATATGTTCTTAGTGGTCAAACTGTAAAAGCTTGAGGACATAGTAGGACATTTTCTGAGTAGACTTTGCAGTATTCTTGTGAATGTGTAGTAAGACATCATTGGGTCATTCTACAAAAAGTGCAAACTAATTTTGAGCAATTCTGTATTTCTTAAAATAAAATGAGACAGGCAACCTACTGTATGCAGAAACTTATATGTGTATACATTTATTTGTCTCTTTTAGAAATGTATGAGGCTGTGCTATAGGTATAAATTATTATTAAAATATTGACATAGATGTATTTGATTATTTATTTAAGATTAAGCTGTTGGGAAAAAAATATTTTATAAAATATTTAAATAAATAACAGTTATATAAAACTGTTCTGAAGCCATAAAATCATTTAAATATCACCTTTTTCTGACCAAAACAAACAAATGAATACTGCAGGTATTCTCATTATCTTGAATAATTATAAATACTTTTAAATATCATCTGATGATTTAATGCCTGCTAATTGTATAAAGGTGGTGGTAACACTTTGTTTTAAAGTGTCCTTGTTAAATGTACTTACAGTAGTAATAACAGTAAAGTATTCACAATTACATGCAACTAACCCTAAACCAAACCCAATTCTTAAACCTATGGTAAATACATGTTGTTAATTAATATTACTCAGAACTTAAATGTATAATTAAAAAATAACAAGGACAAGGACCTATTATGCCCCTTTTCACAAGATGTAATATAGTCTCTGGTGTCCCCAGAATGTGTCTGTGAAGTTTCAGCTCAAAATAACCCACAGATCGTTTGTTATAGCGTGCCAAATTTGCACTATTTGGGTGTGAGCAAAAACACAGCATTTTTGTATCTGTCCCTTTAAATGCAAATGAGCTGCTGCTCCCGGCCCCCTTTTCCAGAAGAGGGCAGAGCTTTAACAGCTCCTGCTTCAGTTGCTCAATAACATCAAAGCTGGAGAATCTCACACAGCCAAAACAAAGATTGTCAGTAACAGTGTTCAACCTTGCATTGTTCAAACTGGAGTCGGACACTGATGGAGAGACTCAGGAAGTTTTGGAATGCAACTGGAAGTTTCTGAATGGTTAGTGGATAAATTGATATAGTTGCTGTGGAGTTGATTCATCTCATGAACTAGCATGTGTCAGCGTTAAATTGACCCTCGTTTGTGAAGCAGTCCGGTGTAAAATTACCACGTGGCAACAACACTAAACTACAACAACTCTTCATCTTCTCTAAAGCAGCCCAACATGGCCTCACCTCCTTTGTTGCGTGTTCCCGGGGGCAGAGTTTATGAAAAAACGTTTGGGTTTGTGATGTCACCAACCTGGGAAAAAGCTCGTTGTTGTCCCTACCAGCCATTTTTTGTAGTCCTTAAAAAGCAATTTCTGTAAAAGAAAATATCTCCCTTTGCGTTGAACTTTGAGCGTCATAACTTTGCAGATGTTTTTTATGCTCATCACACACTGACTAAAGTTAAAAAAGTGAAATCATAATCAAGGACCTCATTAATCAAGGTTTTTCAGATAATTTTTCAGGTGGTTTGTCAAAGTTTAAAATCATTCCATTATTGGGCGGAACGAGTGATTTTGGTGAACATTGTTCTTGCTCAAATTCATGATCTTCTCCAAGTAAATTGAGTTTTGGTTATAACTTTAACCATTCTTTTAACAATTTTAGATATCATGTTTTGATCAGAAACATCTTTGAATGACAGCTCATCTGGATGGCATCTGCTAGGTTATCACTAGTTCATCCACAGAACTGTGAAAAGCAGTGTCACTCCTAGCACGGCAAATTTCTGTCAACTGTTACTTAAAAATTAAACAGTATTAAGAGTGGCGATCTGTACATTGTACCTGTCTGGGACACTCTGTCCGTCTCATTAAAGGTGCTTCAAGCTACAGTGTCATGTTGCCTTTTCCTAGCCTCTATTGATCTCTGCGTCAATCATTTACTGTCCAAAGGCCGGAGGCTGTAACGATGATAGCGACACAGCATGTTCTATCCTCTGATCTTTATCACGCATTGAAATGATAGCCAGATATGAGGATCTGATAAGTATTTGCTTCTTGTACTCATTCTGCAGGAAAACTGTGTTGTGCAGGTGTTTAATCAGCCTAGGTGAGATGTCACATGCACACATGGCTTTTTGTGGCCCTTAGTTGAGCCTTTTGGCTACCAAAGTGCCCCTGTGTGATTAAGTGTTTTAGCGAACACACAACATGAATAAAAATAATAACAACAAAAAATTACTCATTAAAATTTGACATTAGCATGCTGTTAAGCTGTAATAAGCATAAATTACTTAGCACACAAAACATTTATCAACATTTCTTGTAATTCATCTAACATTTTAGATGGATGTTTTTCACCAAGCTTGTCACCAAGCATTCTGGGATCACTTTCTTCACAAAACAAACATGATGTCGCATTGAATGTGGCCAAAATAAGGAACCTTTGATAGCAAACTAATCTTTTGGTGTGAAAATGCTGTCTGTGATTTGGATTAGAGTCATTGCGTTTATTTCATAGTTGAGTGATTCATTGGGGGATGGTCAAACATTCATTGACCTCATTCACGTTATTAAAAACAACAGATGCTACATTATGAAAGAAGCGGGGGGATGCTGAACTTTCCTTGTTTTTGTAGGTTGAGCTATGAAGGATGCTGATCCTGAGCTTATCAGTGGTGTTGCTAAGGTTGCTAGAGTTATAAGCTGCTCAAATGACCAATACTCTTTTAACTCCAACATGTAATGTCATGTAGCTTCTTAAAATAAACAAGAAAACAGAAATATTACAAAACAAGACAAAAAAAAAAAGAAAAAAGTGTAATTTAACTATATCAAATAAAAATGTAAATATATTATCACCCAAAAATATGCCCACGTACATACAGTACACTCACGTAAAATAATACATACAAAAAAAAATACTGTCACTGTATAAGCTTCCCGTGGGCAGCGCAATACACTTGAATTTGTCGACTAAGCTGAAGGAACCAATGAATACAGAAGCTGCATTTGGAAACAATGTCCACCAGCCAGGTAAAATAGCCCGCGTTTCACTAGATCATAACGTGCTAGCTATCAAGACCGGCAACAATACCTTATCTCTCAGCTACCTTATGGTTATAAATTGTGAACCAGTAGTGCGCCAATGAACAACCTGAACACAGCCTAATAACAAATAAGCTAGTACAGGACAGTAAGAAAAAATTAACATATAAGCCATACAAATCCAGTAGCAGGAAGGCTAGGTCTCCATCCATTTTGCAACACTTTGCCTCTTTCAGCTCGCGTCACTGATTGTAAGCCCATCCGATATTGATTACTGTTCAGGCTCATGTCCGATTACTCTCTCTCTTCCTTTTTTTCGCTTCCTCTGACAAACCCGCTTTGGTTTCTTTGCTGGCTCTGCCATGGCGTTGGTTTTGAGACTTGCATATTAGGTTGTTTCGTCTTATAGTTAGCTTTTGGCTAACTCCACCCAGGCTACGAGTAAAATTTGTGACATATGCTGTAAAGCAGGTAGCATTTTTATGCCTGCAGGGGATGGGCAGGGCTGTGTACCGACCCGAACACGAAACTTGCAGAGTATGGTTGTAGCCGCTAAGAGGCTGCTCAGGTAGCAGCGGCAGTACAATTTGCCTGGTTAAGAGTTGTTCTACCACTAAAATAATTTTATTTCGAAAATCTATATAAGGTAGAAAATCTATATAGTGTTGCTTTAAACCAACCCGATCTTACGGCAATTTGTACGTATTTTCTGAGGTGGCTAATAGGGCTGGGCGATATATCGAATGCTTTTGTCACGCGCATTTCGTCAGTAAATCCGGTTCCCTGATTGCCGCTAAATCGCCATCACCTGCTTTCAAATGGAGCGGCATTTAATAGACAGAGCCGTAGTTCACTGATAAGCCACGCAATATCGCGTTCAATATCGATATGAATCGCCGTCGATATCGATTTAGCGGTAATCAGGGAACCGGCTTTACTGACGAAATTCGCGTGACAAAAGCATTCGATATATCGCCCAGCCCTAGTGGCTAATTCGTACCTAATTCGTAGATCGTAAATATGCACGATTTAGCAGTCATGAGTCATGAGTCATACAAATTAGTACATTTTTTGCTAAATCGTACATATTTTTTATATAAATTCGTATGAATTTGCGCAAATTAACTACCCCTAACACCTCCCTAAACCTACCCGTCACTGGGGTTTAGACAAATTGTATGAATTCATACAAGTGAGGTCGTACAAATTTGTACGAATTAGCCACCTCGTAAAATAAGTACGAATTGGTCATGAGATGGCATTGATTAAACTATATTATCACACAGCTCAATCTGTTAAATATGTAAGCTTGTTTCCACCACAGAATAAAAATCAAAAAAGTATATTGCAGTATTCTGACTAATTTTATCACAACTGCAAATTTATCTCACAATTCTGAGAAATATTTAAGACTTGTGAATTATAAATTCACAATTGTGAGAAATAAAGTCAGAATTGCAATATATAATATTGCAGTTGCAAGTTATAAAGTCCCAATTGTGAGATATAAACTCGCAATTGTGAAAAAAAGTCAGAAATGTGAGATAAAAAGTTACCTTTTTACCTATCTCACAATTTTGATGTATTCTTTCTTGCAATCCCAAGTTTATATTTCACAATTCTGAGAGAAAAAAAGTTACAATTGTGTTTTTATTTTTTTTATTCAGTGGCCGAAACAAGCTTGCGTAGCTAAATGTGACTGTTAGGCATAAATATATTAAGATAAAATAAAAATTAACATGATTTTCTGTAAAGCTACTTTGAAACAATGTGTGAAATGCATTATACATATTAAAGTTGACTTGATCTAGAATCAGCATTAAAGTCTTAAGTTTGACAGCTAAGGGCAAGACATATTAATTCCTAACATATTAAGTCATGTTGAGTTCCAGACCCAATAAGGAGAGGCGCACAATGTGTTTCTAACTCATTGTGTGTGTGAAGGGCTGTTCTAACAAAACAATTCTGAAACAAAGGCACTAAGTGTCGTTAATTCTACAAGAATCCATAAGGGACACCAGTGACCTCATTTCCTGTTGGAGTAATCATGAATAGAGTATTGTTGATAATGACATTGTTGACACTGAGTGTTGTGGCTAAGAAAATTAAGGACATCAGCCTTCGTTTAGCCCAATAACGTCACAATGTGTTCCTGTTTATGTCTATTTCATGAAGATATACATCTAAACATCTGGCCTTCATAATTTGTAGTCCTGTTTATGAAGTTGTTTGTGTTTGGGATTACAGAGATTATTAAAATGTGGAAATTCCCAAATTTCTGTAAAGCCTTGCTTCACAACATCAGTGCAAGGCTGGAGGTTAAAATCTAGACTATCAGCAATTCCACCAGTAGCGGAAAACCAAAAGCATGTTTTTAAGAGACATTTAGTCAGCTGTCTTACAGGTAAGTGGGGTTACTGGGAGGGAGTTGTTTTAGTGCTGGGAAAGGGAGGATCCATTCCAGTCAGACAACGAACCCTGATATTACAACAAGTCCTGGCAGGACGATCCTTTATGACATCACTCATGTTCCGCCCAATGAGCTCACTGGGCCAGCTGATCATGTTTTCCAGCTGTGAACAATATAAGAACCGCAGAAACTGCCTGACAACCTCAGTGACATAAAAAAGACTGATTCTCAGAAAGTGTTATTAATGAAACAACCCTCCCCCCACAATAATATGAAATGTGATGAAAGTCTGGTAATGTAAATAGCTCACCAAAAGCAAAAGCTCATTCTCTTTTTTTTTTTTTTTTTTTTTTTTTTTTTTTCAAACCTGTAACTTCTGTTGAAAACAAAAAGAGAAACTTTGAAAAATGTCCATGTTTCTCTTCTCTATTCAAAAAAAGCATGCAAACCACAAAAACAGACAAACACACAAACTGTCACAGATATTAGTTGTTTTTGTCTCAGTTTCATTGTCATGGACATTTGGTTTATTTCTATTCAGTATCCTTTTTCCGTTGTTCTAGTTCCGCCAGTCTTTAGTTAATATGGTTACTGAGTTGATTGTGTTCATTCTGTTAAGGTGTGCTCTGTTAACCTTATTTGCTCTCTGTATTTAAAGGTGCAATATGTAAGAATTTTGCAGTAAAATATCCAAACACCACTAGGCCAGTGTTATATATTTTGTTCACTTGAGTACTTACAATATCCCAAATGTTTGCAACTAGTAGTAAATCATTAGAAAACTGCAGTTTTAACCAAGGCTCCGGTACATGTGAGGAGTCGCCTGTCAATTACGTCATACCCACGTTACCCTCGGTTTCCGGTTTTATTTTGTAGAAACCATGGAAACACCAAAGACGCTTTAATATATTACATGTTTTAATAGACAAGGGAACAACTGTTTTGATATATTTATAGACAGAAAACTAATTATTGTTATATAGCTCAGCACGTTCAGTCTTATTGTTTAAATCTAGTTTTCTTGATTTTTTGCGAGTACCATGCTTTACCATGCCTCAGAGAAAAACACTATTTTGTCAAGTAGCTAACATAGCACAATCAGATGCAGCTTTATTTTTAGTAACAATAATACAGCATTTTCTCCATCATACAATACGTTTTAAAATTAATTGCATGCTATTTATTAACACAAGCCATCCAGCATTTATTAATATGATATTCTAATATCGATCTATCTTAAAACCGCAATGTACAACAGTGTCTCACAGCAGCCGCAGAGCGAATTCACAGAGTAACGTTATAACATCATTTTCAACACTCTCAAATGTATCTAATATGATAAACAGAGCTGCATTACCTCATTTGCTTGACCGGAAAAGCGGAAGTGGCGCTGGCGACTGTGGCATAATAAAAGTTCCGCTGCTTGTGAGGCGTGTGTTGCGCAATACAGCGGCCTTGTTCAGCTCCCACAACACTCGCTCCTGCTCTGCTTCATACTACAGTAACGTTAATAATCGCATCCATGAACATTATTTCTTCCCGAGTCCTATCTCAATTCTTTTCCACCAGCTGTTGAGGTGAAGACCACATGTTCCAAGATTCCATGCTCAAACTTGGCGTCATCAAGCTACGCCTTTGTTTTGCGACCTCTAGTGGACAGAAAATATTACATAGTGCACCTTTAAGGTTATGTCTATATTATTCTGGATACATTTGGAAATGGTGTTTCCGTTTCAAAACACTAGCGTTTTCCAAAAGTTTTTTTTTTTTTTTTTATCAACACTGAAACATCAGAAACGCTAGATTAACCATACTGCACATGCATAAAAACTCATAAAAGCCCACTGAGCTTCATTTTATTTAGCAAAATATCTCACCATTCACTGATGCGTCTAGGTCCCAATATATGTTTGGTCTAAATTGCAACTGCCCTCATATTTTGACACAGGACAGCAATTGCAAGTACATTTTCTTTGTAGGACTGCGATATGATAAGCGTACAAAGCAAGTGAATAGCACATAACAAGCACAATAGTGGTAGGATGGAAGGCCAAAATGGAGAGAAAAACTTATTTTTAAATGAAAACGTATTAATGTGGACAAGGCCTAAGTTCCCCTTGTTTCAGTTCAGTTTGTCTGGTCTCGTCAGTACATACTTGGATGTTACCCTCTTTAAAATACAGTATCCTAAAAAAGGTTTTCAAAGGCATGGAGATGATGAAGGTTCACAAGGCTTCACAATCCAAACAGCCTGATTTTTGTATTAAAGCCTTGTGAACCTTCATCATCTCCATGTCTTTGAGAACCTTTTTCAGCATACTGTATTTTAAAGATAATTTTGCAAAATCCAAATAAGCTTTACAGATATGTATTGGGTTTAAATAAAAAAGGGTTAAAACAATGTTTTTCATGCTTGTTCAATGAACCATACACAATTATTGCACATGTAGATCAGTTCTTAAGACACTAACAGTATTTAGTCGGTAGACAATTACAGGGTCAGTTCACCTGAAAATGAAAATTCTCTCATTAATTACTCACCCTCATGTCGTTTTATTCATCTTTGGGACACAAATGAAGATCTTTTTGATGAAATCTGACAGCATTCTGTCCCTCCATAGACAAATAGAACTTTGACTATTCAAAAAGTTCATAAAGAGATTGTAAAACTAATCCATATGAATTGAGTGGTTTAATCCAAATTTTCTGAAGAGACTCAATCACTTTATATGATGAACAGATTTAATTTAAGCTTTTATTCACATATAAACATTGATCAGCAAATATAAACAAAAGCTCAATCGAACCTGAATGACGCACAGGAACAAATCTCTTCCGGAAGCTCAAACCTGCTGTGTAACACACGAGAATGAACCTCATTGGATACACAGCACATTTGAGCCTCCAGAAGAGGTTTGTTCAATTCATATGGATTAGTTTTACGATCTCTTTATGAACTTTTTGAAGCGTCAAAAATCTAGTTGTGAAGACTGTCTATGGAGGGACAGAAGGCTGTCAGATTTCATCAAAAAGATCTTAATTTGTGTGTTCATGAAAGTCTTACAGGTTTGGAACAACATGAGAGTGAGTAATTAATGACAAAAATATAATTTTTGGGTGAACTATCTCTTTAAGGTCACAGTTCCAGGACACTAAAGAGACCTTTCTACTGACTTTGAAAAATACCAGGAAAAAGATGCCCAGAGTCCCTGATCACCTACGTGAACATGCCATAGTTCTGCAGCAGCGAGGCATGAGGACTGCAGATGTGGCCAGAGCGATAAACTGTGCTACAGGGAGACAGGGAGGACAGCTGATCGTCCTGCCTTGCCAAACCACGTGTAACCATGTATTCCCCTCAGACTTGCAAGTGCCTTGGTGGAAGAGTGGAGTATGAACTCACAGCAAGGACTGACAAATCTGTTGCAGGATGAACTGCACTACAAGCAGCCGCAGGCCACCGCAGATATGCTGCTTTTGATATTGACTACTCCACAGTAACAATGTGAACAGATCGGAATGTTCAAAGACACACCTAAAACATCCACACCCTTAGAAAACACAATGTTATGACCTTCATTATTTTTTTATTTAAAAAAAAAAAACGCCAATAGGTGTGTAATGCTACTAGAATCTGGAATGAGATTGTCAAGTTTGAGAGTGTTTGAAGACAGGTGTTTTCCTATCTGAGGGTTATTTCCATGACAGTCCATTATGTTAAGAGGCGAGCCGGTAGGAGGAGATGAAAGTCATTGGATGAACTTCTCTGTGACTGATGGGCGCTTCAGACAGAGAGATCTGATCTGTCTGATCCTCACAATACAGATGGTATGTAGGCCAACCACGCTTCAACACGCTCCATTTCCCTGTGATACCTTTGTTCCTTTTTGTCTTACTTTTTTCTTCTCCACTCTTTCTTGTTTTTCTTCTTCAAAATCATCACATTTGTCCCAGCTGAAAAATCCAGCATTGCTGGTTACCAGCATAAGTTATGTTTTGCATGCTGGGACTAGCATGTGATGCTGGTTGCTGATTTGCTGGTCCCCAGCATGGAAAATGAGAGTGCTGGTGGTCCAGCTACACCAGAACAACATGACCAGAGTTCATGTTGGTTTATGCTGGATCTTTTAGCAGGGTAGATACTATATATATGTATTACTATATATATGTATATACGTTCTACACTATGCCATAACGTGTTTGTCTGAAAGGAGATATATATACAGCTAGGATGGCTTGAGGGTGAGTACATTTTTGGTTGAACTATCCCTTTAATTAATATTACTCAGTACTTATTTGTATAATAGAGTACCTCAGAGATGACGTGGTTTTTGTAGGCCAACCCTGAAGTTAGCGGCGCACGGGTTCCCTCGATCGAAAGCCTATGCATTTTTCCCATAGACTTTTGGAAAATCACAAAAAAATAAGCTCTGTGTTTAACAAAGGGTTATGACACTTACACGTTTTGTTTACAAGTTAACACAACATGTATACATGTATTTTGAAGCCTAATGTCGTCAGATATAAAAAGCTAACAGCTATAAACGGACTACAGCACACCATGGTCGCGGTTCAACGTCACCACCACCAAGCTTCCTCAAAATTTATTTAAAAAACAACTTTATTTAAAAACATGCTCGCTGATTATGATCAATGCTGTGTGTGAATACTTATCCACTTGTTCATGAGAAATGCTGTCCAAATGTCCCGTTTTTAATGATGACGTCTAAAGTCCCCACCAAAGGAAGTAGTCTCTTTTAGCAACTTTAAGACACAATAATGGTTTAAAAAATCACAAGCGGGTTATAACTGGTGTGTTTTATGTCATAGATCAAAACATGGAAATATTTAGAGGCTTTGTTAACGACAGACCTTATTTCAGGCGATTTAGCAAAAACCCATTCAAAAAACTCGATGGAACTGGACGTCCTAAAATGCTAACTCACTTCTGGGTTTTGCATACAAAAACATGTCATATCTGAGGTACTCTGTTACGCTGTAACAAGGGCACCTTAAAGTGTAACCTTTCATTTAAAATGTAACAAACATCTTTTTAATTTAAAAAGTGTGCTTGTGCTATCTTATAAATAATTCAACTTTTAGGGGACACTAAATATTCAAAATTGCAAAAAAAAAAAAAAAAAAAAAAAAGGAAATTAGCAATTTAACTGAATCTTTTCAAATGTATGTAAATGCCCTTTTAATTTCTTTTATTTTTGTGTTTATGCCAATATTTAATCCTTCTTAACCTCTGTGTTAGGTGAATAGGAGATTTTAACAACAGTATAAAAGTATAATCATTTACATCCTGATGTGTTCATAATTTTTATTAAAGACACATTAGACTAGAGGAATGAAACTGGATTTCTAATGTTTGTTACATCCCAGGGCACTTTATACCAGGCAGTTCCTATTGGCTGAAAGAAGCTACAGTCATGCTCTGGGATTCTCACTAGAGGGCACAAAAGCTTAATTTATAACAAGACTACTACACCAATGTGAAACTTATTTTGGTTTCAGCTGTCTGTGTATGCAGTGATGAAATAATGTAGTCTTCTCAGTGTGTGAATGTGCTAAACGGCATGTGGTATTTAGCACATATAGAAACTGTGTGTGCGTGTGTGGTTAATTATACTCTATGTCAGGGGTGTCCAAACTCGGTCCTGGAGGGCCACTGTCCTGCAAAGTTTAGCCCCAACTTGCCTGACAGGGGTTCCCAAACACATTCCTGGAGCCTCTCCAGCACTGCACATTTTGCATGTCTCCTTTGTCTGACACACCCATTTCAGGTCTTGGAGTCTCAACCAATGAGCTGATGACCTGAATCAGGTGTGTTTGAAAAAGGAGACATGGAAAACATGCAGTGTTGGGGAGCCTCCAGGAATGTGTTTGGGAACCCCTAACCTAGTAGACCTTGATTAGCTTGTTCAGTGTTTAATTGGGATTGGAGCTAAACTCTGCAGGACAGTGACCCTCCCGGAGCAGGACTGGACACCCCTACTCTATGTTATATGGTTTTGGTCCCCATGAAAACACTTATGAATCATACTGAATGATGTTTTTTGAAAATGTAAAAATGCAGAAAATTTTCTGTGATTGGTATTTTTAGGAGTAGGGTTAGGGTTAAAGGACAGAATATGCAGTCTATACAGTGTAAATTCATTATGTCTATGGAATGTCCCCATAAAACATAAAAACGCGCGTGTGTGTGTGTGTGTGTGCGAGAGATGCGTGATGTGTGTGAGGGTCTCTGTCACAGCCTGTCTATTAATGAAAGCTGAGATGCTCTGTTTTAGACACGTTTAACACTCATTCACTCTGTGGAAGAGCTGTTCCCATGTGTTTGAAAATGCTGATGGACTAAAAATAGTCCCTGCCCTTACATGTTAAGGAAAGTGAGATGATTTACTCGTGCCGGTAACTGATAGTGAATGACTGAGAGCATGACACATGTCTATCTGCCAGCTCATGCTGATATTAATATCCACACATGGATTAGCACTGTGGGAGCTTTTTTTCTGATTAAAATTGAACAAAGAATAATCATGATTAATACCAGAAATTTGAAGTTGTTTACGCTTTTAAGGTATAATGCCCAAAAAAGATGTGATCAGGTGACAGACTGATTGTTCATTATTCTGCTTATTACATGACTAATCACCAAATAATAAATATATGGAGTAGAAATAGAAAGATATGAAGAAGAAGATGAAACTAGCTATGTAGAAAATCCATCAGCAGTCAATTACAGTTCGGTGGTCATTTATATCTGACTGCAGAATGCCACTATTTACCAAGTATTTCAGATATTTGTGTGATAATAGTATATGTAATATTTTAAAACCAAACGCTAATTGATCAAAGTTTAAACAAGGAAGGAACATGTCTAAAATATGACTTGGGTAAAGTTAGTATAATGTTAGCTGTGAGTAGGCCTGCACGATAAATCGTTATAAAATCGCGATCTCGATTCACCCTGTTCACGATTTAATTTTTAAATGACTTCGATTTAAAAAAAAAAAAAAAAAAAAAATCAGCCATCAGACGCGAATTCGCCTCATTCGCGCGTCAGCCAGAGATTTATGACACAAGTTCATACTTCAGACAGGAATAAAAAGGACCTCGCTTGGAAGAGTGTCGGTGAGGAGATTGGGCTACCTGGTAAGTTGTAAATACACATTTCACTTTCGAGTCACGTACACGTTTATCGACCCGCAGCCTTCCCGCGACGCTGACCCCTACGCCGCTGTTCTGCTCTCCAGAGCAAATACAAAGCGGTATCTCTCTCGATGAACGCACGATCAACATCAGCCATCTTGCAAACAGACAACCGCCTAGCACTTGCACCTCCCACAAGAAGCGGATTTCGCCTCGGACGCGTGTCAATTTCGCTTCAAACGCTTGTTTTTACGCGCGTCTATTTCGCTCTAGACGCGCGAATGCATTCAAAATGTTCAAGCGGCAAACTAGACGCGGTAGACGCGAATTTGACGCTCTATTCGCGTTTGGTGTGAACGCTAGTCTCGTGTTTCACTCGTCGAGCGAGCGCGGTAGTTCTATTCATTGAAGCCTCTATGTTTACAGGCTTGTGGTGATGTGCAATGTTCTATAGGTGCCAAAACAAATATTTTTGGTACTTCCAATTTGTTTTGTTTTGTCATGGTTCATGTGTGCAATAAAAATTACATTTCATGAGAAAAAAAAATCGTTGTAGAGAATCGTGATATCAATTCTAAGCTAAAAAATCGTGATTCATATTTTTCCCAGAATCGTGCAGGCCTAGCTGTGAGGTGACTTTTCACAGCAGCTGAGCTGGAAGGAATGTAAGTTTATCACCTCTCCATGTATTCATATTGACCACACACACATATTTCTTCTCTGGCTATGTTCAGAATAGCATGTTCCATACTAGTCTTACTATTCTACTATGTATATATACACTATGCACGTCCTGATTTTGCTGAGTTAGATGCATTCCATATTTTGTTGATCCTGGAACAACATTCCAGTCTGAAAATTTACTCTTAACCCTATTCCTACCCCTAAACCTAACCCTACCCATAAGTTATCCCAAAAATCAGATGGAAATGATAGATGAATAACACTGATGTAGAAGCACCAATTCATGATTTTAAGCCTTAACTTGACAATCTGTAAACATTTCCCTCAAATCTGATTGGTTGATTTGAATGTTGTTCCTGGATCAACAAAAATGTTGACCCAGGAACATGTTGAACTCAGCAAAATCAGGTTATGCTATACACTATATTGCCAAAAGTATTGGGACACCCCTCCAAATCATTGAATTCAGGTGTTCCAAACACTTCCATGGCCACAGGTGTGTAAAATCAAGCACCTATGCATGCAGACTGCATACAAACATTTTTGAAAGAATGGGTCGCTCTCAGGAGCTCAGTGAATTCAAGCATGGTACCACGATAGGTTGCCACCTGTGCAATAAGTCCATTCATGAAATATCCTCACTACTTAATATTCCACGGTCAACTGTTAGTGGTATCATAACAAACTGGAAGCAGTTGGGAACAACAGCAACTCAGCCTAGGACAACTAAGCCGCGTAAAATCACAGAGCGGGGTGAGTGCATGCAGCGCTGAAGTCGATAATTTTCTGCAGAGTCAATAGCTACAGACCTCCAAACTTTGTTTGGCCTTCAGATTAGCTCAAGAACAGTGCATAGAGAGCTTCATGGAATGGGTTTCCATGGCCGAGTAGCTGCATCCAAGCCTTACATCAAGTGCAATGCAAAGCGTTGGATGCTTTGGTGTAAAGCACAACGTCACTGGACTCTAGAGCAGTGGAGACGTGTTCTCTGGAGTGACGAATCACACTTCTCTGTCTGGCAATCCGATGGATGAGTCTGGGTTTGGCGGTTGCCAGGAGAACGGTACTTGTCTGACTGCATTGTGCCAAGTGTAAAGTTTGGTGGAGGGGGATTATGGTGTGGGGTTGTTTTCAGGGGTTGGGCTTTGACCCTTAGTTCCAGTGAAAGGAACTCTTAATGCTTCAGCATACCAAGACATTTTGGACAATTTCATGCTCCCAACTTTGTGGGAACAGTTTGGGGATGGCCCCTTCCTGTTCCAACACGACTGTGCACCAGTGCACAAAGAAAGGTCCATAAAGACATGGATGAGCAAGTTTGGTGTGGAGGAACTTGACTGGCCTGCACAGAGTCTTGATCTCAACCCGACAGAACACCTTTGGGATGAATTCGAGTCAGGCCTTCTTGCTAACATCAGTGCCTGACCTCACAAATGCGCTTCTAGAAGAATGGTCAAAAATTCCTAAACCTTGTGGAAAGCCTTCCTAGAAGAGTTGAGGCTGTTATTGCTGCAAAGGGTTGGCAAACTCCATATTATATTCTATGAATTAAGAATGAGATGTCATTAAATATAGTATATATATATATATATATATATATATATATACACACATACACACACACACACACACACACACACACCTTCAGTGTGTTATGTTTGGAATGGTTAGTACTGTACTATATAAACTGTGCACTGCCTACTTAAAAACAGTGACATGGGAGGCATTATTCCATAATAAATGTTTCAAACAGTGGAATGCTGCATTGTGTCCCATGTTCTCATTATGTATATTGTAACACAATGTATTTAAGGTAATATATGTTATTTTGTGCTTTTTATTACACAATAAACTTGATTCATCGTGGAGTAACACTTTATTTTACAGTGTCCTTTTTACTTACTATAGTGATAACAGTAAATTATGCATAATTACAAGCAACTAACCCTAACCCAAAACCAAACACTATAAGTACATGTTGTTAATTACTGTTTCCCAGTAGCCAACTTAATTGTATAATTACACTGTAACAAGGACAACTTAAAGTTGGCATGAACTGGAAGTTGTGATCATATTTTCTTTCTTATTGTGACGTATATCTGAGTGAAACATCTTCTCGAACAAGAAAATTTGGTATTGATGGATCATTGTCATTTGCTATTGCTATGATCCTCATGTGAGTGACAGTTTGCCCTGCCACTCACACCATCAGAGAAGAGAAAAGAAGTCTCTGCAAGAGTTTGGGGTTAGAAATGTTCCTTTATTCCAAATAGATCCACAAATAAATGTAAAGAGATTCACTAAATATGTTTTTATGCACAAACGCCTGGCATTTATTTGTGAATCACTTCCTGTACATTTGAGCAGTGAGCTCTGTTGTTGTTGCACATTGAAGACCCAATTAATACCATGACAAATTAATATTATAAATGTGTAAAATATTTAGTTTTAGTTCTGAGATTTTAAATGATGGAGGTCATTTGCTCAGTAAAATTATTTATTTTTAAATTAATGTTTAGTGTCTGTGTAGAAGTCTAGTATTCATCTCATAGATTAATAATAACATTAATAGATTTAATGTTTAGGCTTTTTCATTGCTGAGTGCATATTAAATACTCTCATGCTATGTCAAAGTGAGAAGTGAGTTGTGTAGTGGAATATTCTTGCCTGGGTCACGTGGCTGATGTCAACTACCTCTATAATATCTACAGTTGCACTGTCTCACCAACAGAGGGCACCGTTACCAGAATTCTGTGGAGAAGCTTTATTTTTATCTGGTATCTGTTGAATTTCTTGTTGAATTCTCACTAATCTAATGCTCTTCCTGAAGTACTGCTAGCACCTACTGCTGAATCTCTGAATGTTTAATCTGTTGTCGTCTTTACTGGGCTTGGTTTGTATTATTTATTATGTTTGGTTTCATATATGATTTTCATTCTCTACAAACTTTATATTATGTCTCCTAATCCTTAAAAGTAATTTACAGAAAATATTCATATGAATTATATTTTGAGCCAGATTTTATTTGAGTATGTAGTCATTGACATAGTCATTTAGCATTCTTGCCTTCTAAAACTTCCTCTGAGGATTTCCTGTGCTGAAGAAAAGTCTCACAGCATGATATCACAACCAATTACTTTTGAATTCTGGCTAAACAGCGCAATCCTCAGACCACAAACTTGTCCCACATTTTAAGTGGGTCACTACTGTGCTTTTAGGCAAACTCCATGTTTGGGATCAGATGGTTCTGTTTAGGAGTTCCATACAGGCACTTCATTGGGGTTGGATGGTGCTTACACACTGCTGAAAGATGAACTGCTCGACTGGTGCAACTTTACTCTTTTCCGTGATACTGATATCTGCTCGTCTCTCTTTGACCATGCACACTTGCTTCTGGTCTGCAAGAGTTTAATGCATTAAAAAAAAACTTTTCTGAATCATTTGTTGCTTCTACTTTCTGATAATGAAGCAGTGACTGCAGCAGCCAAATAACATTTCAATATGCTTTGTACCTTTAAATAATTTATCAATTTGATTTAATTGATTTTTATTAAAGGAATAATTCACCCCAAAATGATAATTCCAACATAATTTACTCACCCTCATGTTGTTCCAAACTTGCAAGACTTTATTCCATGGAACACAAAAGGAGGCAGGTAAATGTATGCCTTTTTTTCCTCCAGATCTTTTAATCTAATGGACAAAATTATGGGGTTAGATTCCCGCCTAAAGTATTGCGGTCACAGATTAAAAAATAATAAGCGTGAATCAAAAAATTTAAAAACACATAAAAATATATAACACAAACTTAAAAAAAAGAATACAAAATGATCAGAATGGCATAGAACGTGTTCACAGATCGAAATATAATAAATGTGAATCGGAAAAATAAAAGCGCATTTAAAGCATGAATTAAAACTTTAAACACATTAAAAATTATATTGAACAAATCTTAAACTTGTGTTTTTGTTCTTAAAAGTTGTTTTCCTTGCTTTTATTACTCTGTACTTTGTCAAGTTGTAGGCACACATACAGTATAATGTGTCCTGCAACAGAAAGATTTTACCCCAGCTCAGAAATTGCCAGCTGTGATGATTATCTTCCCCTGTATGACCCTGCGTTCCATTCGGAAGGGCTCATCCCTATGCCCTAATCCCTTCAGAGGGTTTACCCTCCGGAGTGAGAGCTTCGAAGGGAAGGAGGGTGTAAAAAAACCTGTTCTTTTGGAACGCACTTCAGCGTCATCTTAACGAGACAATCAAGGATGATAAATTGTGCAAGCTGCACCTTTTGTTTAACGTTATTATTTATTTATTTATTTATTTTAGGTTTACCGCATGTAGGCTATGTATTTGAAACATTTGAATGGACTGATAAATGAGCTGTAAAGTATTTTTTTTTTTTTGAAGTACAATGTCGTTTTGACCATAATAATGTACCAAATCTAACTCGTATAAATATTACAGTAGTACAGAAAAATATTATACATACCTTTATAGTTAAAATCGAACTCCTAACTTCCTGTACCCATTCTGTGACGTCAAACAACTTCCCTGTGCAAAGGATCATGGGGGCCCGAAGTGTCCATCAGTTGTTCCCTTCGAAATCCTTCATTCCGAAGGGCCCTTTGAAGTGGCCAGTTTTGAGCACTTTGGTTTGGAACGACCCTTCAATATGGCGGCCATGATTATTTTCACTCCGAAGTGCCCTTCGGAGGGCGATATATCCCATTTGGAATGCACCGTGAGTGTGAGCATCAGTAGCCATGAGTCCCATTGAAGTGATGTCATCTTCCTCTCTTCGATTGATTGGCTAGAGGAGGAGCTGTCAATCTAGAACTAGTGGACCAATGGTGACACTTAAGCCCAGCCTAATTTACATGAAACTCAAACTGCAACATTTGGAAAAGCAAGAGCAGAACATGGAAAGAAGAGCAAAGAGAAAAACAGTACAAGTGTACAAAAGAGTAAAATATGAGAAGAAAATGCACAAAGAGAGCACAAAGTACAAAGTAAGAAAAGCAAGGAAAACAACTTTTAAGAACACAAGAAGCGTGAATCCAAAAATGAAAAGCGCATTTAAAAAAATAACAAGCTTGAATCAAAACTTTAAACACATCAAAATTGATATTGCACAAATCTTAAACTTTTGTTTATATTTCGATCCGTGACCACATTCTTTGCCATTCTGATCATTATTTTTTTTAAGTTTGTGTTATATATTTTTACATGTTTTTACATTTTTGATTCACGCTTATTATTTTTTGATCCGTGACCGCAATACTTTAGGCGGGAATCTAACCCCATACAAAATAAACTCAAGCAATTTACACATGAACACGCCCAGAGACGACGAAAAAACACGGAGAGCATTTATCAGCCACAACAGCGAACGCGGTGAGTGCATGTTAGAAATCAAGAATGGTGAGAGAACATTGTGCTTGGTACATTTTGTGTCTTCAGTCGACAAAGTTTAAATCCCATCTGGCTAGCACACGTTTCATAATGTATTGCTCGAACGCATTCAACCATATGAGTGTTTTCATTACGTAGCTAATCTGGTCAAATGCGTTTTTGACTACCTCTGGAAGGCCCTGTTTACAACTAGTATTAAGATGCATTTTGATCGATTGAATCACAAGTGGACGATGCTAAATATATGTGTAAATGGGGTCTAAAACTTTTTGAGCTTGTCCACTTTCGACCACTTCCAGAGGTAGTCGAAAACACATTCGACCAGATTGCTTTCGTAGACACTAATGTGTTCAAATGTGTTCGAACAACCACGAAACACCGCCTACTGACCTAATGTGTAAACACTGTGGGAAGCGCCATAGCCAGATGGGATTTAAACTTTGCCAGCTGAAGACCCAAGTTTGTTTTGAAGATGAAAAACATACCAAACGCAGTGTTCTTGCACCATTCCTGATTTTTAATGCGCTCACCGCGTTCGTTGTGGTCTTTGCGGATATTAGAGCAGATGAACGAGCGCTGATCCTCTCTGTATGTTTTTTCCATTGCCTTTCGATCACGTTCATATGTAAATTACATGAGCTTATTTCGTCCATTAGATCAAAAGATCTGAAAAAGTCCATACATTTACCCGCCCATAGACCCTCCCCTTGAAGAAATCAGGACAGAAGTGGTCAAAAGTGGACAAAAGAGTCGTAATAAAACACCAGGTGTAAACAGGAATGTATCCTCGTCTACTTGTGAATCTATCGACCAAAACGCATCTTAATATCAGATGTAAAAAGGGCTGAAGTGGTCAAAAGTGGACAGCTCAAAATGTTTTACACCTGTATTTAGCATCATCCACTTATATCTGATCAACCAAAACGTATCTTAATACCCAGGTGTAAACAGGTAATTCGCTCATAAATTAGACATTGCTAATTCTCTCTTGAATAAGAGTTAGGGTGGATGTTATCAACATTCTCATTCACCATCTGAGTAATGATTTTTACTCATACATTGTGGTAGTTATTGTAATGATTCACATAGTGTTCCTCATTTAGAGAGTCACATGTAAGGTGTATGTGAGGGAGAGTCTCTGTATGGATAAGGCTTTGGTGGGTCTGGGCGTTCTTTGATTTCTGGGAATGTTTTGTGAGTCATCTTGGTGAATTCACAATTAACAGGTGCTCCAAATGCTGAACTACCTGTTTAACAAGCCATGTCAACCTCCTGAGACTGTTTCATATGCCATATAAAGTCTTTCCTCATTATGTTCCTACAACTGAATGGAAACTGCAGACCTCTTGAGTCCGTCCAAGAGTTTATAGAGCCTTCTGGAAAATGTGTTTATTTAGGACAACAGGGCCACACCAAATTCAGAGTTAATTTTACTTTCAAATGCTTTGTTAACACTACAAAGTATATGAAGGTTCAATAGTGCATCCTGTCTATTAACTGAAGACAAAGACAAGTAGAAAAGGACTGTGCTCTTATGCATCACATTAATAGTTTTCACTGTGATGTGAAGTACTAGGCCTATTATATAACAATGATCGTCTGAGACCAGGGCTTTGGCCTGCATCTGATCTCCTTCATTTGATACCTTTTCCATGACATTCAGTGTTTGTCTGTTTCATGTCATTGCTGAGTGCTTCAACAAGAGCAAACAAAAGATCTTATTGCATCAATAGGGCCACTCACCATGGTGCTTCAGTTTTAATATGTTAAAACTGAACAATGACACTTTACAGAGGTTATGCACACACAGAGGACAGAGAAAATATTATGTAAAGCCTGTATAAAGCAGAGATATTTGTTTATTTACTCAGAATATTTTTAGTCTAAAACTTTGAAATTGTGCCTCAAACATCTCTGATATGTCAGCAGTCATTACCTGTGTTAAATGTATAAGTTTAATTAGATGCAGATAACAGTAAAGTTCACAAATATTTCATTCATAACACTCATTCACTGTGAATGTGGTATGTGATAAATATAAAAGTAAATGAAAAATATGCTTATATGCTGTTCATGTAGGCCTACATATGTAAACAAATGTGTGATACTGCTTTTACACAACAGTTCACAAATAAGATTAAAATGTTAAAGGTGCCCTAGAATGGAAAATTGAATTTATCTTGGCATAGTTAAATAACAAGAGTTTAGTACATGGAAATGACATACAGTGAGTCTCAAACTCCATTGTTTCCTCCTTCATATATAAATCTCATGTTTAAAAGACCTCCGAAGAACAGGCGAATCTCAACATAACACCGACTGTTACGTAACAGTCTGGGAGTTGTCCCAATATTTGCATATGCCAGCTCATGATCGAGGCATTACACAAGGGCAGAATGTCTGGATGTGCACAGCTGAATCATCAGACTAGGTAAGCAAGCAAGGAAAACAGTGAAAAATGGCAGATGGAGCAATGATAACTAACATAATCCATGATATTTTTAGTGATATTTGTAAACTGTCTTTCTAAATGTTTCGTTAGCATGTTGCTAATGTACTGTTAAATGTGGTTAAAGTTACCATCGTTTCTTACTGTATTCACGGAGACAAGAGCCGTCGCTATTTTCATTTTTAAACACTTGCAGTCTGTATAATGCATAAACACAACTTCATTCTTTATAAATCTCTCCAACAGTGTAGCATTAGCCGTTAGCCACAGATCACAGCCTCAAATTCATTCAGAATCAAATGTAAACAATATAACAGTATACAATACTCACATAATCCGACACATACATGCAGTATGCATGACGAACACTTTGTAAGGATCCATTTTGAGGGTTATATTAGCTGTGTAAACTTTGTTTATGCACTGTTTAAGGCAAGCGCAAGCTCCGGGGGTGGAGAGCGCGTGATTTAAAGGGACCGCAACCTGAATCGGCGCATTTCTAATTATGCCCCAAAATAGGCAGTTAAAAAAATTGGGTATTTTGAGTATTTTAAAAAAAAACATTCGATGGAACCTTTTAAATTGGGTGACACAATGGTGAGTTCATTGATGATGGAAATATTCTACAGTAATAATGAGATTTCGATGGCTGCTTTCAAAACACTGCTTCATGAAGCTTCCAAACCTTTACTAATATATATATATATATATAGGAATGAATGGTTCTGTGGTTGTTTTAAACTCCCCAGGTCACACGATTTTAGAAAACAAGACTTAAGTTCATCATATTATTTCAAACTCTTTCAAAATTTTGATGGTTCGGTGCCAGAGAATGATGATCTGGTCATGAACGAGTTTCTAGTGGTTTCAACTGATCTCAGGTCAGTTTTAGAATGTAGGTTCAGTTTTAACAAATTTAATACATTTTAATAGACATGCATGTATAATACAAGGAGAATAATATTTAATTGTTTCTACTTTGAATAGTTTGCCAAACCCTGACAAAGAAAAGACAAGCACTCACATCCATAATACAACACATAAGAACACAAATTACACACACTTGATATTTAATGGTATTTCATTATTTGCACATTACATTCAATAGATTATAGTTTCATAAAAACATTTGTAATTGGTTTAGGAAAGGTGTCATTATACATATTGAACTGTATTCTCTTCGCTGTGTTCTCGCTTTTTCAGCATCTTGATTCTTTTGGTCAGGCAATTAATACAATTGACTCAAATTTGAAAAAAGCTTTGTTTCCACCATCATGAGCTCATTTTTACTCCAACAATGATAATTGTTCCAAACTAAGTTGAAGCAGAATTAAACCTTGTCTCGACACAGCAGTGGTGTATCATTACTAAACAAATCAATATTGTTGAATGAACTGGTTGAGTGAATGATTCAATGATTCACTCACAAAGAATAGCTGTTGACTGCATAGTTGCTATATGAATCAGAATTGAATCAAAATCCAGAATCTGTTGTTGCACTAATCGGTGAAGTGCATGATTCTCTCAAAATTGATATCGGAGAGGCTTCTGAGGCTTCTGTCAAAAAAGTTGTTCCGGAACATACATGTAAACAAACTGAAAAGAAAAATCTAAAACTTTTAGATGCCATTTTATTTTTTAACTCAACCGTCACGGAATCGAATGTACAGGATGTGATATCATAGGCAATAAAGGATACATCTATGCTGGTTTCAAGAATCGATCAGATGAAGCAATCTCAGTAAACAGGATATGACACGATCATTATAATTGAATGTACCTGGTTGTAAGAAATATTTTTCAGCTTTCGAATGCAGCCAGTGATTCATTCTTAAAGTTGCCTCCCCTGGTGTAAAGTTGCCCCTTGCAGAAACAAGGGGCTGTTTACACAACACCGTTTTCAACATAAAACGTTTTCAACATGACAATGACATTTTGGGGGCCTGAAAATGCAAACTTTCTGTTTTTGAAAATGATACCATTATCATCTGCGTGTAAAGTAAAAACAATCTGAATTTGTGAAAATGGTGACGTCATGCGCATTTGTATTACATGTTCAGTTTATAGGTGCATAGTTTTTCTTTACAAAGTGACATCGCCAACTACTGGCCTGGCATGCATAATACAGTGTTTTTAATAGTTTTCATGGATCCATATGAATGGGGATCAATTTGACAGCGTTGAAAAAAAAATGCAAAGAAAACTTTTCTGTTTGTAGGATATTGTTTTTTTGTAAACGTACCCTGAAAAATCTTCAGTTAAAAGAAATATTCAGTGAAAGATCATTGAAAACTTGCTACCACTAATGCATAGACCAGGTGTTCCCAATTCTGCTCCAGGAGGATCACTATCCTGCAGAGTTTAGCTTCAAACCTAATTAAACACAACTGATCTAATCAAGATCTTCAGGATTACTAAACATCCAGGCAAGTGTGTTGAAGCCAAATTCTGCAGGATGTTGGTCCTGCAAGAGCAGGATTGGACACTGTCTAAAATGTACAAACATGGACAAGTGGAGTGATAAAAGACCCAGTAGTATTGGACTGTTATATTAGCACTCTTGAAATGTTGCTCAAGCGAGAAAAAAAAAAGAAGAAGAAAAAAACAATAACTGTTATATAGGACTATACTGTATATAAGTTGTCATTTTGTATGGACCCTCATGTGTATTGTCATTTGCTGATTTTTGTAATCAAATCAGACTAGAAAGCAACACAATAAAGTAAGGCAGGAAATATAAACCAGGAACACTTTGTTTTATAGCAGCATTAATCAAAACATCTCCTTAAGTAAACAGTCCAACAAGTGTTCACATCCTTTCAAAAAGCAAGTTTATTAATAGAACATTTGAGTGTGTTTTAAAGTAAAGGGTCTTAAAGTAAAGTATTTTGAGATCCTTGGAGGCAGCTGAGGATCTCAAAATACTTAATATGACACCATCCAGATGCTACTTTAGGGCTATGCTAGCAGTTAAAAGTTCTTGTGTTTGCAGGGTTCTGAGAGTATTTTGGGGTGTGTAATGGCTTCCTCCCGCACACACTGCTGTAATTGGCACGCTGTGAAAATGAACGTCTGTGACCTTGAGTTAAGCAAGTGCTCTGTTAATCTGCTGTCAGCTGACTACCTTCAAAAGCAGCTTATCCTTTTGTTCCCTTGGCTCGACAGCCATTATTTTTATCCTAACGCCATCTGACAGTTTGACTGCGATTGTCAGTGAGGGTCACTCTGCTTGTGTGTGAATGACATAAACCTGGTTTGGATCAGACAGGCATACTGAAAAACAAAGCATACTCTCACATGGACTAAAACAGTTTAACAGAGGTTGCAGCCGAGAGGAGCAGAGATCTGTTGGTTTGTTGTAATGGATCATTTTCAGTCATGGGAAACAGAAGCAAGTACGCTTCTGTCACCGTTTACAACCTGTTGTTGTTGATGCCTGTATAGGCCAGAACACACCAAGCCGTCGCCGACAAACTAGTGGCGACGAAAACAGACTGCGGGGTTGGCTCACGTCAGCAGCGTCTGTGTCCAAAGTTGGCCTGACACATCAAACCGACGCTAAACAGCCGACGGCCAAGTAGCACGTCAGTTCTGCGCCTGCGTGAGATGAAATGCCTTTCCGAACCAGCAGGCGGCAGTAGCTGAACAGCCAATCAGAATGATCAGATGGCCCGACGAGCTCCAACGGCAATTCAACATTTCGAATCGGCCGAAAAAAGCCGACGAGGACCAACTTCAGCCAACAGTTCGGAACACACTGAGAAAACTTAGTCGGCCGACGCAGAAAAACTGCCCGACGGCCGGCCGTCGGCTTGGTGTGCTCCTGCCTTATAGCGAAGCAGGGGAAATGCTAATGGAAAGAGAGAGTCTTGAAGAATGTGTGAAATTCAGCTAGCCAATTAACTATAAATATTAAACTTTTGTACACAACTTATCCAGCACAGTGTGTATTATGCACATGAATGATATCATATGGCTTGGCTTGTTGAGGAAGGTTGTGATATTTCTTTTCTAAGTATGTTTTCTGCCGATAAATCTATAGCAACCATCCAGAAAATGTTAGCTACATGCTAAAAACCACTCAAAACCCATTAGCAACTATATATCAACACCTTCAAAATCATGTAGGCACATTTTGCAGTCAAGTACCACTTACTATGGCGGCGTTTTAGTGCAATGCAATGTTGCACTAATGTTGTCCTGGACTTGAACTAGCTGATAAATAGGCCTTTCACAAGAATAAAGTGAAAGTTTTGAGAGTAAAGTCATATTGCAAAATTAATAATGTTATAAACATGTAATCCAAGAGGAAAAACAATATGTAAAACTTTACATTGCATTTATATTCTGGGCTCATCAGCTTGACTGTTGATAGTGTTTATTATCAATTATGTGTATTTAGTCTTCCATTTATCACTGCACAACGCCAGGTTCAGCATTTTAGAAGCATGTCCTTTGAGGTAACTTTTAAAACTTTATTTTCCTATTATTACAACTTTAATCTCACAAAGTAACAACTTTATTCTTTAGACCAACCCTGTGCCTTGAGGGCTACAGTTCCAACCCAAGACCTGGAGTGACCATTGGTTGAATCAGGGGAATTCCTGGAGGGCTTCTCTTAAAGTGTGCCACCCCAACCCTAAACCTACCCTAAAACAATGATGGTTGGTAGCACAATCTGATAGGTAGCATTATTCGTCAAAACACCGGCACAGTACCACTTTGACATAAAGGCAGTTTCACATGGGACATGGAAAGCGCAAGACTCTTGTTAATTTTCAATGAGAGACAAACAGAATCGGCAAATTGCAGGCGGTTTTAGTGGTGAGGATGGTGTGCAAGCTGTGCTTGTTCACCCGAAATCCCATCGCTTGTGCATGCTCTTCGTAGCAGTTATAGCCTAAATATTATTAGCCTATATGGCGTATATAGACACATAGTGTTTCTTTACAAATTGACATCGCCAACTACTGGCCTGGTAGCATAATACAGCGTTTTTACTAGTTTTTGTGGATCCTTGTGAACAGTGATCGCTTTGACAATGATGTTGTCTGTACGGTAACTGGAAATCTGGTAACACTTTATTTTGATGGTCCCTTTTGAACATTCTGTTGACTATAAGTTACTTTGCAACTACAAGTCAACTAACTCTCATTAGAGGATTAGTAGACTTGCTTAATATCTGCTAACTCTATTGTGATGGTCCCCCAACAGACATTCTAAACCAGCTGATTATTGTGTCTCTGGAAGAACATAACTCCCTCTAGGTTGTGTGGACATGGTAACCACAAGCATGTTGTGGTTGATGTTCCTAAGGAACCGGTGTAAGGATGCACGTCAGCCTATTATCCTGAAACTCACAGCTGGGCTGCTTTTCAGCTGAGCTCCGGGGTCTGATGGGAATCGTCTCCATTTAGATCTTATAAGCAGCTCAGATTTAATTGGTGAATACTGATTTCATTTGATATTACAAAAAGCTTCATATTCACAACTTTTCATGAAGAATGTTGCTGTGTGGTTGTTAAGATGGCCATTGCCATGTAGTTGCCAGGTTTCTTACTGACCAGTCGACAGTCCCAAGACTCTATGATATTCTGACCTCTTTAAAGTAAACCTATGGCATATTACCGCCATGCAAAAATTGCAATTCAAGTTACTTAGAAAAGCTAATTACAGGCTTTTCAGAGAGGTTTTCAACCCCTGCCCAAGGATGACCCCATCAGTGAAGGGAGTTTCTCTGCCCCAGGGTCACGAGATCTCAGCCTGGCATCACGGGAGACTCTACAAACATCCGTTGCTATGTATAATCAACAAACACTACAGAAAAAAAACTCCCGAAAACCTAAAATGATTGTCTGTCATATTGCTCTTCATTAATGGAACAGTAAATGTCATCTTGTGATACTGTCTGTGAAATATATGTGGAAATTTAAGTTGTCTTTTAATCTAACTAAGAAGAAATCCATTTAGCTACAGGAAAGCAATAGTCTTTCACTATTTGAATACATTTTTTGTTTCCAATTGGTTCATTGTAAATGGTCTTCGCCCACCATCAACAATTTATTTGAGTTTATAATTGTATAAAGCCACGCATCCACCGCAGGAACATTGCCCAAGAACTAGGGACTTTGAGGTGGTACTCTGTGTGTTTCAGCTGCAGGGACCAGGGTTTAAATGTAGTTCTGGGTAAAAATTCCCCCTCAGAAACTCCCTGCTCACGAGGTAGTACTTTTTTAAAGTTCAGGGACTTTCAGAGGTGGGACTTGGGCGCTTAACATGTTGATTGGTTGACTCCATGCAACATTTTATTTCAACCACAGTAAGTGTGCAGTAAGAATTGTTTGCTATTCGAATCAACCATAGAGTTTAAAAAAAAAAAAAAAATATATATATATATATATATATATATATATATATATATAATATACAGCTATGGAAAAAATTAAGAGACCACTTAACATTGATTTCTGAACTTGGAGTGGTCTCTTAATTTTTTTTCCATAGCTGTATGTATGTATGTATGTATATGTATATGTATATATATATATATATATATATATATATATATATTTTTTTTTTTTTTTTTTTTTTTTAAATATATTATTCAACCAATGCTGAGGTTCAGGCTTTATTAAACTTATACGCAGAGGATGAAATCCAGTGGAAACTGGAAATTTGCAAGCAGTCCTACATCACCGCCTAATCTTTACAATACTTCAGACCACAATGGAAACTCAAACAGCAACAGGTCTGGGGGGGAAAAAAAGTTCCTGGTAATTTTAGTGGAAAAGTGGCTTAAGACAACACTGATGTTATTTGTATTGCTTGGAAGTCTTATGTAGTAACCTAATGTGTTCAGTTTTACAGCATCTACAACAACATAGTTTTCATTTTCCTCATGAACCTAGAGCATAATATTATATGCACATATATAATTAATGAGCATGAGTTATAGAGCTGTTGGTACTAGATCAGTGACTATAGGAAATTTTCCACAAACCTGCAGCTAGCCATGACTGGTTAGCTGCACAGGTGTGAACTAAAAGAGGGAAACCCCTCTTCTGAAGCAAAGAATGTTTACATATTTTTGCCCATGTATATACAGAAATATACATTAAATACATTGAAAAAAAAAAAAAAAGACGACAAGATGACAGTCATACACTTGCTGGCCATTTTATTGATGTTATTTTACAGTGGAACCAATGATAACAGAATGGAAACCAGCACTTAAAGGCAAAATTAACAAAACAAACAAAAAAAAAATAAATAAAAAAAATAAATTGTTTTCTACATGCTATATCTGAACCTAATTCAATCATGCTCGCTTGGAAAAAAGTTACTTTAATAAAAACATACAATTAAAATAAAATTAATGACTTACAATATACTTCACCATTAACTTCATTTTAAATGTACCTTCCATTGGTTTTCTTCCATGCACATTTCTAACAATATGTATATATTTATATATATAAAAAAGAAAACAAAATTAAGACTTTTAGGCGCATAAAATTCCATAAAGCAGTATTTCACTCGTACAAAGCACCTACAAGTTTAAAAAAACAAAAAAACAAAAAAAAAACCTTACAGTGAATCCTTGTGAAAACAAATGCTGGAACTTGGGAGAGCATCATGAATTTCTGTACAACTCAAATGGATGAGTGATCATCCATGGCTAAACAAACACAGAGCGCCAAAACAGACCAGAATGGAAGTCCAATGCCTCACATTGAAAAATTACAATGTTTTTAAAATAAATATCTCACATCTGCTAAAAATAAATAATGATCTTAACACTTCACTATGGCAAATGCAAAATGAAAAATAGAAATCGATGTGCACTACATTGTTGAGAGGGCAAGTGTTTCTTTAAAGCACTACAGTTGGGAGACTGAACCTTCTGCTGTTACCTTGAGGTAGATAACGCCTTTACAAACTTAGTTAACGTATCGCAAGCCTACGGTTAACGCTTGCTGTGCTGGCATCACGTTTGAGGAAGTTTACAGTATGAACAAAATGACAAAAGGCTTCGCTTTAAATGGAAATGAGGTGGAAAAAGTCAAATAAATACATTAGCCTTAGTTAGTTTCAAAAAAAAAAAAAAAAAAAAAACAGGAAGAGAAAGGCCAAGACGCAACTGCTTATGTCTGTCCTATTGGCTGTCAGTCAGAAGGTCACATTTTGATGTCAGTGGCAGCATCTCCCACACGGTTAGTGCATTATTCCACCCTTTTTTCTTTATTCCTTTGCTTGCAATGAATAAACCATCCATTTCTCTACTTAACAGTCGTTCCTAAGTCTTTCCCTAACCTGTTTCTGAATCTACAGTACACTGTGTGCAAATGTCATGCCGTTAGTTTCTTTTAATATATATCATCAGAGTTGGAACTGAAAATTAGAGGGGAAAAACATGTTTCATGTGTAGGAACTCAGTCCAGCACTTTGGATGAACTTACGAACTTAATTCATTAACATTTAATCCACAAATTTTAAAAAAGAAAAAGTTTCCTTAAAAAGTAACCATATGTAAAAAGATAAATGATTCAAGTACAGAAATACATAACTCTATAAAAAATAAGCTGGACTCTGCTAGAACGGGGTGGATTTTTTAATTTAAATGCTTGAAAATGCTGCTGTAGGTTTTATGGGCAATTTGTGGGGAGCGTTTAACAGCAGAGGGCGTTAGCGTGGCCTGGATGGACTTCAGAGGAATGTCACCCGCTCCTTCGAACCCCGGAATGGCCAGAGACTCCAGCTGCATGTTAAAGACTATCTCGCCGCCACAGGATATGAAGTCACCCTCCGGAGCGGAGACCTCGACGGGCTCGGGGATCTCTGACTCAACCTCCTCACGCTTGCTGAAGAGGCGGTCTAGGTAACTGCTCTGGCAGCTGCTGTTCTCCTTCTGGAGCTGCTCGTCTTTGCGGACATCCCAGCAAGCCTCGTCGATCAGGCTGCTCTCGGCAACGTCGGCGTCCGTGAAACTTTCCCAAGGACAGGGTGCCCGGACGCCGAGCTGTGCCAGGTTGACTAGACACTTCTCTTCTTTTTCCTGACTGATGGACTTGGACATGGAGCCGCAAGGAGCACGAGTGTCCAGTTGGGAAACTGAGGTGTTCAACTCGTTTAGGAGGTCAACGTCACCGGATTCCGGCTGGAGGCTCAGTTTGATGGTGCTGGCGATAAATGAGTCAAAGTCGAAGCCCTGGTTGTGGTTCTGGTGTTTTTCTTGTTCACGATCCTTCTCGGCCACACTGTGGTTTTGAGACGCTTCCTGCAGGGCGATCTGGGCCTTGACCAGTCCGTTCTTCTCACACTTGCTCTTGCCCTTTTTGTCGATCTTCTCTTTGCTCTGCTGTTCTTTCCAGTTAGAGAGGTCGATGATGAGTTTGGGCTCGTAGTAGTGGTTCACCTCACTGTCCCTCCAGATCAAATTATCCAGATAGGATGGGGACACAGCTTTGTAGTTGCAAGTGTAGCTGCACTCCTGGTCGCAGTACTTGTTCTCATGGTGATCTTCCTGTTGCCACGAGTGCTCTGGGGGGAGGTCGAACGATGGATCCTCTAGGAACTTTTCGCACTCTCCATCCATATATTTCCGTGGGTCGATCTGGACCTCCTCCTCGTCTGTGACGTCTGACATAGCTCGAGGATCACGCTGCACATCATCTACTTCATGGGTGCTGTGCAGGTGCCAGTCTTGATCAGAGAACTGACTTTCATGGTACCTACAGTGAGGAAAAAGAGAAACAAATGTCAATTCATTGGGCCTGAAATGTTATAAGTTTGTAAGCTTGACAAACAGTTTTGTAGACTTCTGCTTTTAACCAATTAATTCTGTAGGAACTGTACTTAAATACTGCTTACAAACAAACTAGCTTTGTATTAGCAAGATGGCAGCCAAGAGAACTGACTTTCCTTAAATGAGCTTTGCTTATGCTTACTCTACTCTTACGAAAGTCAAGTCTCACAGAATGATGAACCGACGCTGGTCTTTCTCTATTAAGTGTGAGCTCACCTGTCCCAGTTGTAGATGTGACTGTGGCTCTCATCCATGAGCAAGATGTCATCCACCTCATCCTCAATGTGGAAGGGGTGCGAGGACACTGGTTCATCTAGTGGGAATGAGTAATCGCTCATGTATGGGTGCGCAAGAGCCTCTTCCGCAGTGAGCCGGTCCATGGGGTTAAAGGTCAAGATCTTCTCCAGGAAATCCAAGGCTGCAGTGGACAAATGAATAATAATACATCAGATTTAGGCAGCCATTTATGTTTACTTAAAACAATATAGTTTAGCATCAAGAGTAGCAGAGCTGAGATAATTTTCTAAAACCATGGAGAATCCTATGGATTGCTGCAAAATTGGGTCATAGGAAGGGAGAGTGCAAGAGAGAGTGGTATTCAAGTTTCCAGGAATAAAGAGATGCTTTCCATGAATTGCATGCATTGCATGCATTCTACAAATATGCTTGAGCAACTTACCCTCAGGGCTGACACCAGGCAGTAACTTGGCAAGCGGCGTGTGTGGTTCTGACATGTCGTTCCTGATAAAGACAGGTATTACACTTTGAAGCTCAAGTCTGTCTTCCTCGTGGACTACCGGAATGGATTCCAGAATCAGCTGCATCTGTTCCAGCTCGTGAGCTCCTGCACACACACAAATGATTAATTCAGAAAAACTGTGTCAAAGCAAATTCACTGCCAATATTTGGCACAAAAGATACTTGTATATTAAAAAAACAATTATCTAGTTTAGTGTGCGTGTTTGTCAAGACTGACGGCTAATTTCAACTTCAGGGTTCCCACATTATTTGACCAATGAATTTCCATGACTTTTCCAGTTGTTAAGGATTATTGGATATGGACTTGTAAAAATAAATTTATAGAGACTGAGCTCACAGTAGTTTATAGGCAATGAAATAAACTGGAGCTGGTGTAACTAAAAACATTTATACTCAATAGGGACATTTCCATGACCTTTTACAATTTTATTAATTTCAGTAAATTTTTGGGGCCTCCATATCACAATTTTAAAATGGCCAGATATTTCCTAAGCCTGCATCGAAACTAAAATGCATCGAAACCAACAGTTCTGCCCCAGTTTCCTGTAAGTTTGAAAGAGCTTTTTTCTTTACTACTACGCAAGAAATAAAACCTTGTCCTAGATTATTATAATACACTTCCACCACAGGAAGTAACCTTCAACTACCTGATCATTGTGTGCGCAAGGTAATAGAAGATAATGTCACAAAGATATGAACACCTAAAAAAGGTGGCAGAATAAACACACAAACACACAACGTTTTAATACCTGCAAAGAGTGTTTTTCCAGTCAGCATCTCAGCAAAGATGCACCCAGCGGCCCACATGTCAATGGCTTTGGTGTAGTTATTTGGGGAAAGGAGCAGACGAGGAGAACGATACCATTTCGTGACCAGTCCCTCAGACAGATGCCCCTATGGAACAGAGATGTCACAGTGTCAAAACACAGATCCTTGGAAATAACACTGCAGTTACAAAAATCCTCCAAAAGGATGGCAGAAACTATAACTCACACATGCATTTATGAAATAAGACCCCATACTACATGAGCAGTTAATTCATGTTTCTCATGTCTCATCTTGTTCATTGACGAGGTCATGCACCACATGGCCACATGCACAAAACACTCGGGACAGCTGTACCAGACATTTACTGAGTTAAGCAGGGCTGCCTGCGCATGGCCCAGTTTCACATCTACCCTTCACATGAAAAGGCTTATAATAACTATATGAACATTTAATATTCAGTCAACAGTTTCTAGCTATGCTAGTCAGGTCCATTGTTATTTTCCAAAACATTTTGATGCACTTCATAATTCAAGTATGCATTATGGGTCACTATAGTGTATACTAGTGTACATTGTAGTCTTTGGTCAGTTTTTTTTATTATCGTTTTATTTTTTTCTCTTTCAGGCCAGCTACCATTATGACAGAATCACAAACACATACTCTCATTCTCTCAAAACCCATCTATTTGAATAACACTTAGGGTTTAATGGCACAGACATTTGAAAGTAACTACTGCCCTCCTAGAGTACTATTGTTTGTTACTGCCACAGTAACCCAAGAATTCTCTGTTATGCACAACAGGACCAAGGTTTTGCCAAACCAACCATTGTAGGCTTCTGGCCTATAGATCTAAAGGACACACAGAAAGATAATGACTCAAGGAGGACACAAATGTACAGACAGACAGACAGATCAAGACAGATAAGCAGTCCCTCTTGACAAAGAATCAGGATAATCCGTCTCATGCCTGACACAATGGCAGACAGACAGACAGACAGACAGACAGACAGACAAGTCACTGACATTAGCCAGCACCTCTGGGTCACTTCATTAGAGCTGCATGATTCTGAAACTGAAAAATCACATTTTTTTGTTTCAAAGAGAGACAATTCTCCCACGATTCTGAACAGACAACTAAACAAAATAACTTGTAATTTTCTAGAGGTTTTGACAAAATGTTAATTGCTGCAATCTATTCAAAATGTTTAACTGGAATGAATTATAATAAATAAATAGTTTAAATGAATCATTCAATGACTCACTCAAAAAAACTTCACTTGTTCCATTACTGATTCAAATGTTGACATGATTCAGCATTTCTGAACAAATCTCTTGAATTAATGATTCATGACATTTAACAGTCCCTTATCGATACAATCATTATTTGAAGTGCCAAGTTACTTTCATAAGGTGATTTGCTCTATTGCATTGCTTTCATAGACATCAGTGTTTATATCCAAACTATAAACTTTTATTCAATTTTATTTTACTTCTGTGATCATTTGAATATTTGTATCATGGAAATGTAATACTGTGTGGTTGAAAAGACTGTCTGTGAAGCCGTTTCATACCTAGATAGCCTTTTTCTGGGACAGTGGTCAAACACTTTTTTTTTTTTTTTTTTTTAAAGAATAATCGTGCAGCTCTACTGTTCACAGTGTCAAACACCCTCAAAACACTCAGTGTGTTCAGCCAGTGGCCCAAAACAAAAAAAGTTCTAGTGATTCTTGAGGCAAGATATAACTCCACAGTTCACTGTAAGGGCTATTTCTGTCTCCATGGTCATGTTCTTTTTGCAGGGTATCTGTCAAGCTGTTAAAACCAGATTACAGCAGACCGTATGTTCACAATTGGCCATTTAAAAACCTTCTCTGGACCAACAAATACCAACAGAGCCCGACAGACTAGGGAATCATTTTACATCACAACCAGACCTCAGTGACCTTTCACTCCCTCTTAAAACAGCACAGATGCTTGGAAGAACACCAACTTAAAAGGATTACTAAACAATCGTCATAGTCATAGTTTCTGCGTCAAAGGTCTTGCACAGGGTTACATAATGCAATGAGAGCAGATTACCTGGAAGTAGATTACTAACATTCAGATCACATTCTACTCAAAGACTGTGTGAAAGAAAGACCCTGCTAAAGGATTAAACTTAAAACTCTCCTTAACCGAAGGAGAAATCCATTGCCTGTAATGGCAAGGTTAGATTTTAAAGTTATCCGATCAAAATGTAAGCTGTGCTTCCAGGAAAGTGGATCCTTGCTAGCCCAGGTCAAAGATGCCCATCCGCAAGTCTGTTTGGGGTCATTACATCTATGCAGGTTTAGTCTCAGATGAATAGCACAACTCTCCTCAACTTGCTGCAGGATATCATAAATCATAAGGCTGCACAATAAATCGATAAAACCAAATCGTCATAAGGCTTAAAGGCAGCGATTTATGCACTGCATGTTTCAGAGTGAAGCGTGAGACACTGAATCTGGCTAAAGTATTTATATACTGCACAATTAAATGTTAAGTCATTCATATTAATACAGAAGAACTGGGATAAAAGTTTAAAGTTTGGATATAAACACTGATGTCTATGGAAGTGATCAAAACAGAACAAATCACCTTTTGAAAGCAGCTTGGCGCTTCAAATAATGATTGTATCGATTACCTCATTACGCCACCAGGTGACGACAAGTGACAATGTATTTGCAATTTAATCATTAATTCAAGAGATTCAAAAACGCTGATTAAAAAAAAACAACGATTCATCCAGTAATGAAACGAGTTAAGTATTTATGAGTGAGTCATTGATTCATTCAAACCATTTTTAATAAGGATTCATTCAGATTAAACATTTTAAATAGATGTCATCAATTGATATTGTATCACAACCTCTAGTAATTTACACGTTATTTTGGGCAATTCCACGCAAAGGTCATCTTTACCATGAAAAAAAAAAGTTTTAACCAAAAGAACAAAACCCTTTTTAAATTGTCCATTTAGGTCTGTAATATACTGTATTAATGTGCTCTAACAGAAATTTTAAGAAAATTGCCTTGTTTATCCACAATATATGTGGTAAGCAACAATGCTTAAATTAAATTTTCAACCAACCATATTTCATGCTTTCAAAAAAGGGATCAAAGACCCCATTTTTTAAACTTTATTTTAGCAGTAAGCATTGTGTAGAAAGATGGAGGCATGCCTGAGAAATAAATACACTCATTTAGTCATAACAGCACTGCCTGATGAATTTATAAGAGCTAGAATAAAGAGGTCAGGACGCTTCAGAACTCTGTCACGTCCGTAACGTTTTAAAGATTAAGTTTATGTCATATAACAATTATAAATGCAAATAACTTGAAACTTTATATGCAAAGCTAAATTATGTTTATGCTTATTAGGATCAACAATTCATTTCACTACGTTGCTCTGAACAACCATAATAAGCGTTACGGACGTGACCGTTACGGACGCTTCATATTAAATCCTATGAGTTTGCTTCTTTATATTGCTATCATCTGTTTCAGGCTTACCATATCAGAACATATCCAATAATCGCAATACTCTTTGTGCTTTGTTAGTTTTAATATGAAAAAGGTTTAACTTTCAAATTCAGTCGATTTTATAACAAAATTTAAACAATAGATGTCGCTCTTTAATAGCCTACGGCGCGTGACAGATTAGCTACTGCAGCGCCTGTAAGCGGCGGATCAGGTGCACATGAACCGATCTTCTCTTCCTCTTGCCAGAGAACGAAATATGAACATCAAAAGGTAGGCCTATATGATACAGTACAACTTATAGAAGAGCATTGTGTCTCATAGGACACTTCCCTCGAGAATTGGGATGTCGCGTTACCGGTTGGTTAAAAATGAATAGCCTAGCCTATATTGATCACAATCCGCGCGATCAAGCTGACAAAATGAAAATAATAAGATTGCAATAATTTTGACTTGAAATAAAGTTTGATCATTTTGACTCAAGACTCCGCTTTAAACTCTGAAAACTAGACGAAAAACCGTGTGGTCATTTAGACACAAAACATAAAACTGACATGATTGCGATTGGCAATAGTGTCAATCGGTTCACCTGACTGTGGGGAAAACATGCGATTTTAAACTGCTTTATGATAAACATAAATATTTGTCAATGTATTTTAGCAAGCAGTTCTGTAAGAAGGAAAATCATGGTCTCTAAATTGATTCTTGAACAACGCACATGCTGGTCAACATGAGAAATAGGTCTAATCCATAACCTTTTGCACTACAGAGTATAACGTTACATTTGTATAAAGTTTAGTAAAAACTTGATAAATTGTGGAGTCTTACCATACTGGTATCCCAGATTTCAGTATTTGGTGGTTTAAATGCTTGCTTGAGGTCTCTGTGAAAGTTTTAAAGCAGTTTTAAACCAAGTCTTTTGTGCCGCTTTCAGACCGGTCACATCCGTAACGGAAAACTGTCACATCCGTAACATTGTTTTTTCCTCATTAATGCGAACATGAAAAATTAAATAAAATTATTATTTTATGCTCTGTGGAGAGCCAACCCTTCTTCATTCAGTGGGCAGTATTACTTTTGGTTTGCTCAATGTAATTCACAGAATTCTTAAAAAATATGTTGTCACCCAAATCTTAGTGACTTTTTTTGTCACGTCCGTAACGCTGTATATTTCCCTCATCTAAAATATAAAACAGTTGAATAGACTGACATTTTTCTAATGTCTGGACTCCTTTAGTAAGGGATTATGAATATATAAATAGACGGTTCAATATGTTACTATTAAATGCATTCTTTGAGCGTTTATATTTCAAGTTTTGACTCCAAATGTCACGTCCATAACGCTGGAATTGCCCTTTTGTTAAGTTGTCCGTTTACAATCGTGGGAGACTGCGATCTTTTAAAAAAAAAAAAAAAAGTTTGATTCTTAATTTATCCAGAATTGTGCAGCTCTTACATATTAAATAATTTATTTTACAGTAAAATATAAATATTTTGTATAATAATAATAATAATAATAATAATAATGAACAAATTATGACATATTACACACAATTTAATAGAAAAAGCATGTGCAATAGCAAGAGAGATGCCAAGCACAAAAAGGAAAATATTCAAAAATATTTAAAATTAGGTTTATTTCCAGATAGTTCTGTCTGCCGTTTTTAATTGCCATTCCTAACAAATTAGAGAACATGTGCTTATTAAGGAATTGACAAGAGCAGAGTCTCATAGGGTCAATGCAATACAAATGTCTGTGTAAATGCTTCTTGAGAAAGTCAAACCAAGCCAGTCATGACACATTTTAGGCAACTCATTTGAATGTTAAATAAATCCACCCTCGCTGGTGGTGTGAGGTGGCAGATGACTCATACAGACCGTGAGCTGGGCTCCAAACCAAACAGCAAGAGGTTTAAATGTCAGACAGAATTGACAGACTCCAATCACACCTCATATTTATTGCCATTGCTAAGGCAAGCATTACTATTGCTCAAAATTAGGGGGCTGTTTGCAATATGGACATGAATTACACTTCAAATCACACAGCATTATGGAAAAACTTTTTATCTTATTCAACAAAAAAAGAAAAAAGATTTCACACCTCACTTTGATCTTTTATATGAGAAAGCAGGGTGTACATTTAAAAAAAAAAAAAAACTCTTTCATTTCAGTTCTCAGATCATCGGAGGCCACAAAAGTAGGTCAAATCCAAAGTCTGGTGCAGGACTGGTTCCAGAGCTCCCCTGTAAAATGAGTCAATGTCAGAAAGCGCTGAGAGAAGTGAAAAACACTCTGGGCCCAATTTATGCCTCTAAAAGTCCCCCGTGTACAAGAAAGTCTCTTGACACCACATTTAACGTATGCACATGCGCACAATGAACGGAGCGGAGCCCCTCTACAGCTCAATGGGGGGGGAAAAAAAAACAGCCTTTGGTAATCTGACAAAAACTCCAAAACCTCAAACGGCTGCAGAGACAAGGTAAAACATGTCTGAACCCAATGACACAAGCAAACATCAAAAGCAGGACTTGGAGGAAGACCAGAATCCAGAGTGCTCAGCCCAAAAAAGACAAATAGAAGAGAGGAGAGGGAGAAGGGAAGTAGGGGGTTGATCCCAGTGCACGTGAATTCCAAACATTCCTCAGACTGGGTCGGATTTCTAGAGCAGAGCATAAAAAGACCCTCGAAAAACAAGCAGCTGCCCTTTAATACAGGACTCTTACAATACTGAAGGGCTCACATTCTACACTTAATACCAGTTTTTTCCTCTGAGGTCTACTTCATTTTAATTACGCTTTTTGCATCAACAACATAGTTATAGTTTTACATTTTTCCAGCTTCTTTTACCTTTACTAAACAGGCCATTTGCTACTGTACCTTTAAGACTTGTATAAAAGACTGCAGTTGCTGAATACTCAGTATGTAATACATGACTTTTTTTTTTTTTACTAGGAGCGCTGTAGCCCCATACTGAAAATTGTAGGACATCCATGGTATCCATTCAATACCAAAATGTACTAATAAAATTAGCCAGTTATGAATGGACCTAATGTGTGCTTGGTGTTCTTATTGTTTGTAGATTAACAGCATGCTCAAGAAAAACGATTTAAATTAATTGAGTAGCCCTTCGCACCTCACATGATGATATGTATGACATAGAATTGCTGCCCATGTATAGCACTACAAATCAGTCATCTATGATGTTCCATTATAGTTAAGATGTATCCTTTAAAAGGTAGTAGTAGCTACTGACTAGGGTTTAGAATAGTGGTCAACCAATATATTGGTTGATATCTGGCATTATTTGATTATCGGCATCAGTCAATACGTTTTTCTGTTTGGTGTAAGAAGCAGACTTTTGAAAGTCCATATTGTTGATCACTAGTTATCACAAAGCTCATGTTAACGTAACAAAGAACTAGGGCTGGACGATTATGGCCTAAAATCAAAACCTCGATTAATTGAACATTTTACCTCGATTACGATTAATGGACGATTATTTTTGTTTCTGTTTTTATTTTTTTTATTTTTTTTGCCCTCATAGTTTAAGGTTTGTACTGAAAATATGACCATTAAAGGTTTTTTCCTATTGAAAGAGCGATCTGACACAGCTCACTTTCAGCAATTATTTTATCTATGGTTTGTAACATTTCTTACAGATTTCTGCTCGTTGTAAATAGTTCCTTCAAAAGTAGAAAAACATATGCTATAATAACTTTTGAGTTTCTAAGCTACTGTTGTCAAATCACTGGACAGTGCTGACAACTAGTTTCTGTGTTCCTCTCAGTGCGCGCGATCTTCACGCATTGCGCAGCTACTGTTTGTATGAGTGTCGTGTCACAAAGCAGCTGTGCGAGCGCGTTAGCTCAATATAATACACATCCGATCGTCTAATCGCTTGAATGTCCAAAGCATAAAACATACAACTGACAAAGTTTAGTGAATACGCAAGTCTCACCGCTTGCGCGCCATCACTGTGTTGAACCGGCCGGTTAAACCTCCGTGTTTTGCTTTTTTGCCACTGACTGGACGGGACGGAGTCATGTGGCTACATACGCTGTACTATGTTTTTAAGTCGGAAGTATTAACAGTATTAAAAAAACGAAATAACCGACATGGGAAAATTACGTCGGTTAGAGGTTCTGAATTTCAGTTTCGATTACTTTTCGATTAATCGTCCAGCCCTACAAAACTATTAAAAGAATAAGAAAATGTGTCCAAATTAACAGATCATTTGCCTCTGATGCAGCAAATAAAAATCCACCAAATACATATCAAATTACTTTCTTCCATACACAAAGCATATTCTTCTAGTCACGGATGAATCATTACCTCTCCAGGTCTGAGAAAGATCATTCAAACATTTCTTAATTACACTTTCACCAACTCTGACTAGTACTGCCATGCTCCAAACAATTATTTTTTTTTTTTTTAGGCTGAGAGCTTTGCTTATGTTTAGCACTTAAACAGACTCTTTGAATTACAGCTTGCAGCTAGATCATATTTAGCTCTTAAAAACTGACCCCATTTGCATGGACAGAAGCCCTGTCCTACTGGATGCTGGCAATTTTAAAGACTGTCTTCATTGGATTGACTTTTTAAGCAATAGAGTACTTTAGTTGCAGAAAGAGGAAAAACTTAATTCACTAAAAATCCCCCCTATGCTAGAGCTGCATGATTCTGGATAAACTGAGAATCAATTTCTTTAAATTAGAAATCACGATTCTCCCACATAAACTGATTCCAAATTCTATTTCTGACGTACACCAAGAACTTGTGCTACTTCTGACAAGGGCATATGAATTTGGAATGGTTGCCTTATGTCATGTCCAGTGTAGACTCAGTCTGTTATGGTGAAAAGCATCTTGACAACAGTCACATCCGGTGTAGACGCACTGTAAGGGTTGCTTCCCACAAACCTCCATACGCCACCACTAAAGTGCTGACTGCAGGAAAGGGTCGTTTCACAGAGGAATCATACACACACACGCTCTTCTCTTTCTCCATCTATCAATGCACAAAACTGCTTGAACAGGTCAGCAAAAGTGAGCACACAGCAGTTTGACAATACTCGATGCAGCAAAGAGAGAAAAATCGAGAGAGAGAGAGAGAGAGAGAGAGAGACAAAGGGAGGAATGGATAGAAGTAAAAGTGTGAGAAAGTTTGCTTCTCAACATCTCTTTCAGCCTCTTCTTAAAAAATAAAAAAAATAAAAAAATACTGACAATCAGCAAGCATGCTTACATGAAAGAACATCCAAATTAATAATTCGGTTATACTTAGTGTACGTGTCATGTAAATGTGTTACATGCACCTCTTTTAATCTGAATTCTGTCATTTCAAAATTTGCCATTTCCTTATACCTGTGTGTGTCTGAACAAAAGAATTTGAGCACTATCCAGTTGTTAAGTCTGACGTCACGCTGCAGCGATTCCGGGTCCTAACGCTCCATCTCATACCACAAGAAAACAACAAATGGTGCTACATACACGTTGTGGTGTAATACTACAAAAAAGTATATAATTATAACCTTTATCTCCATACCAAAATGCCAGATGGCCAGACAATGATTCATCTCTTATAAATCGTTAAAATATTAATATCTGTGACGCTGTGAGTATGGAGACTGTTGTGTACACTGTAAGTATTTAAAATGTTTAACTTTTTAAAATGATTGATGTTTAAAATGAATAAATAGCGCTCATAAACGGCTGTCGATGGCATTCTCAAGTGAAACGAGTCGAGGCTTGGACCCGGAAACGGCGTTCCTTACGTCACGACTTAACAAGCGGATAAGAAACAAGTAGTTAAAGATAACTCAGCTAATCAAAGAAAACATCTGTGGTGAAGAGGAAAGCAATTCCTTACAAGATTACTAAATAAGGGACATAAACCAACACTGAAATTAAAGTTTTCATTTAGCCGCAAACTGAAAATGTATTTAATAATGAATAATCAACAGTTGTATATAGTGTTGCAAAATTCCGGGAATTTTCAAAGCTGGAAACTTTCCATGGGAATTAACGGGAATATATGTGAATTAACGGGAATTTGCAAAATTGCAGGTTAGCCTATAACAGGGTACTTAAATGTAGTTGAAAAAAACATCTTGCAGCATAATTTGGGTTAAAACAACCAGATTTAATCCAATTTCAGTTGAATTTTTACCCTGACATTCACACAGCACACTACTTACTGCAGAGCTATTGAGGCCACACCCCCTGCACGCACTGTGCATTCCCCCAGTCCATATCATGCACATTTGATCAAAAATACAGAAAAAACAGTAATATTGTGAAATATAACTACAATTCAAAATAATGGTTTTCTATTTTAATAGACATTATTTTAATACACATTCTGTGATGCAAAGATGAATTTTCAGCATCATTACTCCAGTCTTCAGTGTCACATGATCCTTCAGAAATCGTTCTAATATGCTGATTAGATACTCAATTATCAATGTTGGAAACAGTTGTGCTGCTTAATATTTTTTATAACCTGTGATTCAGGATTCGGGATTGTTTGAGAATAAAAATGTAAAGATCAGCACTTATTTAAAAATAGAAATATTTTGTAACAATAATATACACTACCAGTCAAAATTTTGGGGTCAGTAATTTTTTTCCTTTTTTTTTTTGAAAGAAATTAATACTTTTATTCAGCAAGGATGTGTGAAATTGATTTAAAAAAAAAAAGTGATATTAAAGTGATATTGTTAGAAAAGATTTCTGTTTTGAATAAATGCTATTCTTTTTAACTTTTTATTCATCGGTGAATCCTAAAAAATAAAAAGTATTACAAAAAAATATTAAGCAGCGCAACCGTTTCAAACATTAACAGTAACTGAGTATCAAATCAGCATATTAGAGTGATTTCTGAAGGATCATGTGACACTGAAATAAATCACATAACAACTGCTGCAATAAAAATATTTATTTTACTAAATTAGAATTAATTGAATGCGAAAAAGAAATTTCATGTTATGACCAAACAAAATGTTTATTATTTATGTTTGTATATGATACATTTTATATAAATATTATAAATTCCCATAAATTCCTGTACATTCTTGTTAAGTTTCCAAATTGGAATATTTCCAAAATTCCCCCAGTTAAGTTCCCGTGGAAAGTTTCTGGAAATTTACTTGTTTTCATGACAGATGTGATACATTCTCAAATCTTATTCAGAATAATTTATGCTTTTTCTATGCATGATAAACACCAAAGTATACCTCACTTTGTATGCGCACCACCCGATTATTATTTTTTTTTATTACTTTGTACGCGAAGGTCGCACATGCGCATTTAATTTTTTTGCAGTAATTAGTTTATCCACAAGGTGGCAACTGTGCCCTGGGGTAGTTGAAGAAAAACTGCATAAACAGAACAGACCGGAACACATGCAAGCTACAGCGACAATGAAGGCCTACACAGATGAGAGATTGTGCGAAGAGGTTAAAAAAAAAAAAAAAAAAAAAAGTACCCTCATTTGTACAACTCTAGCATGAAAGAATACAAAGTTATTTACATGGTTTGTAACTGGTGGCGAGAGATTGCTCAAATCTGCGCATGTGTCAAACGTCTGTGTATGCGTACGAGTCAAATGAAGTACAAATTAAGTATACTTCGAGCTTGACATGGTCATTGATTTCTCAAACTTTCAAGTTGTCAAGCCAGTAGAGCAGCTGAATCAGTAATTACAGGACCAGAGCCTGATATTGTCTCTCAATTTTCTTGTTCCCTGTAGAACAAACCCAGTCCAGAGTATGTGTGGGGGAGTGACAGCAGCTATTCATAGACCTGAAGCAGGAACAGCTCTCTCTCTAAAAGGCTCTGGAGGAGGCGTCTGAGTACATGTGTGAGATCTGGCTGGCATATGGATCATGTGAGTCAAAAGAGGAGAAATGATTACAAATTTGAGACACGTGTATGCTTGGATCCAGCCACAACCCCTAACATCAGTGAAATTACCCCTCTACAACTTCTCTTTCACACTCTCTCACGCACACACACACACTTCAAGTGAAAGAAATGCATTCAGGATGTGGAGAAATACTGGACATTTAACTCTGATTCCACAAAGGAACAGCTGTTTCATTCGTTCATAATATTTCTGAAGTGTTCCTGTCTGCTTCCTTTCAATACACACACGACACAAACAACCGGGTATGAGGAAACTGCACTGGAAGTTAACGTACGGGAAAGAGCGTCAGAGAAACAGGAAGCTGGAGGTGTCATTTCAAGGACTGTGGCACTACTATTTACTTCCTGTTAAACAATGAATCAGTGGATGGAATAAAAGCTCATTCATAGCTCAGTCATACAAGACACCATCTGGATGGTTGTCAATGAGATGGAACAGACTTCAAACACTGAAAGGGATAAATATGAGAAAAAAATAAATACCTTATGGGAATAGTGAGGGTCCATGATGCGGGCGAGTCCAAAGTCCCCAATTTTCAGTACCAAGTCCTCTGTGTTGACGAAGAGGTTGGCGGGCTTCAGGTCACGATGAAGCACGTTTGCCGAGTGGATGTATTTGAGTCCTCGCAGCAGTTGGTACATGAACAGCCGTGCATGATCCTCGGACAACAAGCCCTGTTCCAGTACTTTACAGAGGTCGGTTTCCATGTACTCTTGTACGATGTACACAGAGTTGACTTCCGTCAGAGAGCTCACGTCCTCCGTAAGCCTCCGGCCACTGGGCCCCAGGGTTTCGAACACCTTCACGATGTTGTCGTGATCGAGTCTGCGTATGATTTTGATTTCGCGTAGTGCATGTTTGACGCTCTGAGGGTCGGTCAAGACAATCTTTTTCACAGCGACCCTCTTATCACAATCGGTGTCGACAGCGGAAAAGACCAGTCCGTTGCCCCCGTAGCCCAGCGGCTTCAGGTCCATGTAGCGAGGGCCCAGATCGAAGCCGTGAATGTTCATAAGGCTTTCAAATTTCTCTGCCATTTTGCGTCCTAGAAGAGCAGCTCTGTGCAGATATTATAACAGGAAGGATTTTTGATTTATATGATATGCAGCTGATCTTGAGTCGCAACTACTAGAGCTAGTGGAGAAAGACAAACCTAAAAACACGAGAGGGGCACTCAAGCCTAAAAAGACTTGAGCGTTTTCCCCAACTAACTGTTACAGCGTATTCTGAGAGATGCTGGGAACTGATTCGGATATGTTGCCAAGATATGTTGACATATCTCTTTAGCAGCTTTTTGCGTAGTTTGTGGGAGATGTGTCTTTATTTCAATGTTTAATAGGGCACAATGGAATGAATTTGGAGGCCAATGAAATATCTTTGAAAGCAACTGAAATAATTAAAGTCACTAACTATAAAACCATCGTCACAGTGCAGAAAGTTTCAGTGTATGACTGGCCCTGAGCAGCAGCATTATTAGCGGTCCAAGTAAATGGTGATAAATCTACTTTTTTTTTTTTTTTTCCTTTTTCCTGTTTTAAGCACCTGATGTGTGGAAACCAAAAGGGTTGATGATCTCAGTGAGACGATTCCTTCTCAATGATCAGGCGGCTCCAGCTCACCGCAGTCGCAATCAAAACTATCCTCCATTTTACACTGGGATACCCTGCAAACAGAGCAAAAAAAAACAACCGATTAGTAACATATCATATGTCAAGCCCAAAACTCAAAGTTCCCATCCTTATGAGCACTTTGCAAATATGCTTTTCCTTTTCTATGGAGGAGACGGTGGAAATTGAATGAATTTGGTCTGTGTTCTGAGACCGTATAAAGGATTTTGAAGAGAATTTAACAAACCTTTCTAAACATATTGATTTAAAAAAGGCAAGACCACAAGTACACAAAGAAATACAGAGCACCCCTTATTCAGTTCTGAACTTTCTGAATGAAATCGCTGCGGTAAAACGCTTGCAAAGTTATGACAGCCCTCTTGGGTAATGTTTCCTGTTTGTGTGATTGAACCCCATCTCTGACGTCTCGACACTATCTGATGTCATGGGTTCCTATGTCTCCTCCCCATACTGTAAAAGACACCACAGTGATGGCAACACACATGTAATGGATTAACACGGCCCCGGCCTGTGTCTGAAGACACAAAGGTTGGGGGTGATTCAGCCACGTTGCAGTAGTGTGTGAGGGAAATTATGGCCGACCGGCTGCCAACCATTTTGTTAACTGAAGAAGGGAGCCAACAAACACTGAATAAGTCCTCTATACTAACATTAAACCAACACCTATAAGTTATATTTACACAGTGACAAAGTGAAAGTGTGTTTTAAATAATTAACATAATCCCAATAAAATGTTTCTGTTATGGACCCACCACAAACTACATTAAAGACATTCCATGACAGTGTTTACTGCTACATTTAACACTCCAAAAGTAAATGTTAGGATTTTCCAGCAGTAACTACAGAGATTAATTAATAATTCAATAATAAAGTGGATATTGTTGAGGTGTGATGATTTTACGAACAAAATACAATAACGAGGAAAACTAATAAAGTACCGTTTTATACAGACGTGTTTTGTTTTTATTGCGGTTCTGTAAAGTTTAGCTAAACAGGATGTGTTTTTATTGGTCATTTTCGGTCCTCCATTTTACTGTCAAGCTACATGCTAAAGCTAAAACTGAACACCGGCTCAGAGTCGAAACACTGTTTCAATCCAAAAACTGTAAAGCAGAATCAATAACCTAATAAAAACAGGAGAATTCCCATATATAAAAAAAGCATAAAACTGAAGCTAAAATAAAACAATTTATAAATAGCGGCAGGATTCACGTAAACAACAATTCTCCTTAAAACCAAATTTTAAAAACATCAATAAACCAGCAAATGGTGAAATCTAAACGTTAACATTGCATATTAATATCTTACGTTGGAGTAAACAGTGTACTCTGAAGATTTACGTGTAAAATCGTGATGTTTTTAAGGCGCTTCATCGTGTTACCTGAACAAAGAAGGTTATTGTGCCGCGGCTGATCATCTCGCCGCCCTTTGCCGTTAAAATTAACCTTTTAACATACTAAAGCAGACATATTTACATCCCAGACAAGCTCATATATAAAACAAAGACATAAACCATGTACTTACTCTTCTCACGGGTGTCATGTATATTTTATTCCTAACCGTTCTTGGTCAGGTTTGTATGCGCTACCAGCGCGCTCTCCTCACAGACTGCTGTATGAAGCGTTTGTGTTGAAGCACTGTGAATAAGAGCTGCTACGCATGCGCAGTATGCGCTTCTATTTCTATCCGTATGGCGTGAAGCCCTGTGCCCGGTTGCATAAAGCACCTTAAGTTTTTCCCTTAAGTATGACACTTAAGGCGTGATTTCCCCTTAACTAAGGGAATGACTTAAGGGTGTTGCATATAATCTCTTAAACTGTTCTCTTAGGTAAGGGAAACCGTTAAGTGTTTAACGACAGCATCCCAGGTTTTGCCGTTAAAAAATTCTACTGTTGCCATAGACACGTTATTTGTTAATACGTATCGTGGTAAGTTTTCACAGAAAACAACATAATATGGATAAGGAAAACAAAAAAGAAAACCAAATATGAAAGAGACGAGAAACTCAAATTGATTGTTTACTCAAAATTGAGATTTCTGCCGTCATTCACTCACCCTGACGCCCTCATGTCGTTCCAAACCCATAAGACTTTCATTCATCTTTGGACAACAAATAAAGATATTTTTAATATTCTCTCATCATTTATGTCCATTTATTGAAAGACATCCATATGATTACGGCTGTGTCGGAAGCTCAAATGTGCGCGCAAGAACCAATGAGGGTTGTTTTTGCGTGTGATGCACGCACGTTTGCGCTTCCGTTTACCATATAAGATATGTTATAAGATGTTATATTTCATCAATGTTTATGTGAATAAACCGCTAAAGTACAATTTGTCTATCATATAAAGCGGCCGATCGTGGCACGTTATACGACTTGGATTGAACCTGCTCACTCTGTGTAACACTTAAGGTGAAGTTTTACGAACCTTACGATATACTTAGGGAAATGAAGGTTAAGGGGCTTTATGCAACACTTACGCATTACTTAAGTGAAAAATATATACTTAAGGGAAATTCTTAAGGGTTTATGACGTTTCGCCTAAAGAAACCCTTAAGTAACACTTAACGGTTATTTTCTGCAACACCCTTAAGTTTAAGGGAAACATAAGGGCGATCTTAAGGGAAAATTACACTTAAGGTGCTTTATGCAACCGGGCACTGCTCTATGAAGCGTTACTACGCATGGGCTTTGAATGATCTTTGCACTCCTCCCGCTTATTTTATTGCTATGGGAACGGCGCAGTATTTAAACTTGATTCAGACTCATTCAGTTGAAACTCACTGCAATAACCTTAACATCTATAAACTAGCTAGGCCTACCTGAAATTGTTAAACATGAAATTATGGGATCAACAATAAATTGATCACTTAATATTGTAATAGATCATACGAATATATACATTTTAAACATTTAGCAAAATTCCTCATCACAAAATATTTTAAACAAAGTCAATATTTTTTAAGCATTTTATGTTTATTTTTTCTTAATAATATACTTGGATTATATTTGTGTAGGCTATACCACAATTTTATATTTTTGGAAAACATTTTCAAAATCAACAAACAAAATTCATTGTCATATCATTTAAAGGGTTAGTTCACCCAAAAATGAAAATTCTGTCATTTATTACTCACCCTCATGCCGTTCCAGACCCCTAAGACCTTCGTTAATCTTCGGAAGACAAATTAAGATATTTTTGTTGAAATCCGATGGCTCAGTGAGGCCTTCATATATAGGGAGCAGTGACATTTCCTCTCTCAAGATCCATAAAGGTACTAAAAACATATCTAAATCAGTTCATGTGAGTACAGTGGTTCAAAATTAATAATATGAAGTGCCGAGAATATTTTTTTTATATTTTAAAACAAAATAACGACTTATATAGTGATGGCCGATTTCAAAATACTGCTTCAGGAAACTTTGGAGTATTATGAATCAGCGTGTCGAATCAGCGGATCGGAGGACCAAAGTCACATGATTTCAGTAGTTTGGCGGTTTGACACGCAATCCGAAACATGATTTGATACGCTGATTCATTATGCTCCGAAGCTTCCTGAAGCAGTGTTTTGAAATCAGCCATCACTAAATAAGTCATTATTTTGTTTTTTTGGCACACCAAAAATATTCTCGTTGCTTTATAATATTAATATTGAACCACTGAACTCACATGAACTGATTTATATGTTTTTAGTACATTAATGGATCTTGAGAGAGGAAATGTCATTGCTGGCTATGCAGGCCTCACTGAGCCATCGGATTTCAACAAAAATATCTTAATTTGTGTTCCAAAGATTAACGAAGGTCTTACGGGTGTGGAACGACATGAGGGTGAATAATAAATGACAGAATTTTCATTTTTGGGTGAACAAACCCTTTAAGCTTACACACTGTAAATTAACGAAGTTAAGCTCTGCTGCAGGTTGTCATATCTTACTTCCCTGCTGAAAAACAAACAAACAAAACAATAAAAACCATCACAGAAGTTCTAATGGTTTCCATTACAAAAGTACTAATAATACCATTACAAACATTACAAATCATCAAATGTTAACCATTATCAAATGGTTTCCAGTAGCATTGCTGCCAAGTTCGCAGTTTTCCCGCAGAACTGTGCTAAACATGTAAACTGTTGCTGTGGGGTTGATTTTTGGTTTAAATTTGGTTTAAAGGTTTGACATATTGCATGAACTGTAATTGAATGTAATGCATGTATTGAAATGTTTTACATTCTACCAACGATAAAACTGCTAAGTTCTGTGAGAGAGTGGCCTTTTGAGCTCCTTTAAGAAAACAGTCAGATTATTTATGATTAGGCCTATAAGTTAAAATCGTGTATAACACATAACAGTGACTGTAAAATATGTATTTTAGGTATGGGTGTGGCATATGTTGAGATATGATATTTGGATAAGGAAATTAGCTTTTGGGATATTTTTTGATTGGCCTTTGCTAGTTTTACCTGGCAACCCTGTCCATTAGTGTGTTTTGGGCAATAATCCTATTCCATTATAGTGGTTTTAACATTAGACCAATAAGCCAACAAATTACCAGTAGAGATCCACAACAGTTTCCTCTAAAAACAATAAAATGTGGTAATTAAACTTATTTGGCTTAGCTGCTCTTTCAAGACAGTTTGATTCCAGATGCTGACTTTTACACTGCTCATCTGTGATAAAGCAGGGTCGTTCTGTTCTTTCCTGAGGTCGGTTTAGTCTTTTAACTTCTTGTAATCTTTAATGAATACGTCGCTGCTGACACCGGATCTGCCAGTAGAGGCAGACTGCTTCAGATCTCAATGTTCCCATCATTCAAGATTTATTGCCATTAAGCTGCTGCCCAAATAGTTCTGGGTCTGTGGTGATGTAATTATTTTGGAATACATCTTGAACTTTCAGGGTAACTTACTTATTTATTTAGCCAAGTTAGTTGTATTCTTCTTTTCACATGTTCACCTAAACTGCCCATTAAAATCTTACGAGTAATAACAACAACAACAACAACAACTATAAAACATAACCTTTCAGGTTCTTATCTGATGTAGCCTACAGACAGCATGTTCTGATCCAGCCGACCATCTCTACTCACTGCAGTTGGGTCGATTAGTCGCTCCTTCCCTGTTTCGTTACGCTTATTTCCAGAATGCACGTTATAATTATATTATCCCAATGCCTTCATATGGCTATAAGAAGAGGTCTGACCGCACGACGCATGATGATGATCTCCGCACACGAGCTGTCCAAAAGCCATCTGATGCCCACAAGCCTTCAGACTGATACGATAACGAACACAGTGTAAACACATTACATGCAGCAAAGTTGAGCTGCATGGGCCCGAGCAGAATGATCAGGACTGAATGTCCTGCGCCAGTGCTGAATGAATGGATGGATGCGGCGCAGCATCAGCAGCAGAGACGCGCGCATGTGAATCCCCATGTGCTCGCGTCTATGCCGCACTACGACTGCGCACCATAGCACAGTGTGTGCCCTACTCATCATATATCACACAGTGTATCATTAGGCTATACTAAGTGCCAGCAGAAAAACATAATTTTAGATTACTGTCATACTATAAATACAAATTATGCGTAAAATATTTTTTAATGCTTATTTAGCCCATTTATTTATTAAGGATGGCTGCTGTAAAATACACTATAGTATAGTTAACCCAAAAATACAAAAATGAAAATGGTCATTTATTCATCCTGCTGTTCCTTGAAACAAGTATGTTGAACATTAAAGGGAGTTAGATATACATATGTGCATGCTGCTCCTTTCCACAAAATGAATAGATGGTGACTGTAGATTTCATCAACTAGCAAAAAGGACAAAAGTTACCCATACAACTTTTGCAGTATATTCTAAATCATGTGATCAGACTGAAATTAAATGATGTTTTATTAACAAAATTCTAGAGGAACATCGTTCAAATAATCTGACTAATCCTCACATCATTTCTGCCAGCTGTCAACAATCCATAACATATCTACCCAAACAGCATTAGTGAAGGCCTCTATATAAACACAGTCGACTCACCCATATTCCTTGAGTTTTTTCAGCATCCCTCCACCACCCCGTCTCCTCACACTCGCCTGGTTACTTTCCTAACCAGAAATACGGGGGGTGGGAGTACTCTGGGTTCAGGCCAAATATCGAGCTCTGAGCCCTCTCCTCGGACAGCACGCCAAATTACGCATACTATTTACTATCTGATTATTTGTAAGTGTGAACTCGTGAAAGTTATTATTCAGTGAAATTGTTCATTTTTGGAGCTTGAGAGCTCCAGTTTCTATCCACTTTCATTGTATGGAAAAGAGCATCATGGACATTCTGCAAGATGACAATTTTAATTGGGTGTAATATCCCTCAGTTTTTGTAAACCTCACTCCCCTGATCTCAAGAGGCGCTCTAGAGATTGCGACCTTTAGCCTCCTTGTTAGAGCACCCGACTCCCATGCCAGCAACCCGGGTTCGAGTCCTACTTAGAGCAAGTGGTTTGAACAGGAAGGGTTACATTATGGTCCAAGAAATATTAACAAAAATATGTCTGAGAGCCCCCCAAATAACACATGCCCTCTATGTTTGGTCCAATATGAAAACATCTTTTGTTGGTCTGTTTGTACCATGCATTCTAACCCCATTACTGTCTGCTTTTATGATGGTTTAATATGTACCACATCATAGGCCAAATTATGTACCTTCAAGATTGTAGCTTAAGTCTAAAATAAGATACAAACTATATGTGGAAATATTAAGAGGTTACACATCTCTGTGGCAATGTTGTGTAACTCTGAGATGTATAGTGTTACCCTTATTAAAAGTTTATGATGGAAGAGTTTCACGTAGTCCAGTTTCACACCAAATGTCTTACAAGTCAGCCATTCTAGAAGCCCAAATCTACCAACGCAACACATGCATGACCTATGCAAACCTTGGTGGTTGTAGAGGGATTCATTTGAATAAAAATAAACAAGCTAGTGGTGTGACTTTGTGGACTTTGTGTCTGCCTGCAGCATGTGGAAGGAGAACAGTAGGTGTTGGGTAACAGCTGAGGTGTGTCATTCACTCACACACATCAAACATTGAGGTTTATGACCCTCTATGTCACCAGACTGTCTTAAACAAATAGATGCTCATAACCTACTTTCACAACCAAACAATAATCATTTATAAAGTGACGGCATTTCACAGAAATTACAAATGAGGTTTTTTTCTTTTTCACCTTTGGATACTACCAGACAAAATGTGAACTTATCCTTATATTAAGCTTTTATTTCATAGCTATTTTATTGTATTAGAAATCACCCCAATTACTTTTGGTAATACCTCGGATGAGTTAAAAATAACCCAAAGTATTAAACACCATTTGTGCCATGGACATTAATAATATCTCAAATCTTTCAGCTTTTTAAAGAGACCTATTAATTAATTTTGTAAGTGGTTTGACCTGGCTTTTTATAATTTTGTCTGATATTCTGGACTTGTACTGAAAAATCCAACCATGTTAAGGACTCTCTGCCTAGCAGCACACTCAAAACTATTCAAAAAAACATATAATTTTTTAGCCACATCTGTAACATCTCATCATGGTAGTGAGTTTCTAAGCACCTTTTGTGATACATTTTATGATGTTTATGTACTGTATGCAATATTTATACCCCAATTATCTCAAGCCAAATTTATTTGTAAGCAGCTTTACAGAAAATCATAATATTAATATTTATAATATCTTAATATCGTCATGCCTTATAGTCCCATTTAACAGATTAGAGCTGGGTAATTTTACATTTTGTGACAATACAAGCAGTCAAGCAAATACGATATGTTAAATAGTATATATTGCCCTACACAAGTATACTGTATGTGTGTGTATCTAGACAAAAAGGAAAATACTTATATATACAACTTTATATAAAGAGCTAGGTATAGTTACATTTTGCGACAAAATTAAAAAAAAAAAAAAAAATCAGCCAGGTGAGATTATCTTTGATTTCGCTTTACATGAGTATGGTGGTGTCTATCAGGAGTTAGTAAGCAGCAATGAAGCACATGAGACAGGAGCAGCAAACTTGTTTTCCATCTTGTTTTACTCCTTCACTTCCGTTCTCACACATTACATCATACACAACAGTTCAGACGTCCCTTTTCAAAATAGTAGTACACAATATAATTTACTTAACATCATGTTTAGGTCTAGTGGTATGAGTGTGTGTGTAGTGAGCATTATTCTCAGCTGGAGTTGATGGTGTGCACAGAAATGCAGTAAGATGGGAAGCATTCCGTGTCTTTCCATCACTAAGAACGTATGTACCCCAAGTCTTTTGGCAACCATGAGAGGTTCAGTAAACTTTCTGTGTCCCATAGGGCATAACCTCACTTTATCCCCCTTATAGAAACTCCCTCCTGGAGTCCGAGCACGCTGCTTAGCATCAGTGTACTTTTCCATTTTGTGTTGCAGCCGCGTAACCCTTCGGCGAACAGTCTTGTCAATTGGTGGGTGCACAGATGGCAAATTTGCCTGCCTTAAAAGGTGCTAAAAGAGTGAAGTGATAGTTAAAGCATGTGAAGTGGCATGGTACACCTGGTTTCCATGGGTTATATTGCCGGATGGCCATTTGGACAGTGTGTTTGAGCACACGGTTGAACCTCTTTACAACACCATTAGCTGCCGGGTAGTAGAGATAGGACCGATGGTGACGAATATTCCTTCCTTCCAGAAAAGCAGATGGAAGCAGCAGATGTAAACTGAACACCGTTATCAGTAACAATACTCCATGGATTTCCAAGGCGGCTGAAGACTGATGACAGAAACGGAACCACAGAATCCGTAAAGACAGTGTGAGTAAAGGACACCTCAGGCCATTTGCTGTAATAGTCAGATATAGCAAACCTACAGTCAAATGCAGCAGTGTCAAATTGCCCGACTATATCCACAGCAGCTTTCTGCCATGGTTTATCTGGCAGCGACACTGTTTGGAGAGGAGCAGGGTGTGACAGGTTTGTCAGTGAGCTGACACACGTGGCAGGAACGTACAGCATCATAAACCTGAGCATCCATCCCTGGCCACCAATAGAGATCGTGAAGGAGTTGTTTGGTCCTCACCTCTATCTGATGTCCTTTATGTGCTATGGAGACCAGCACAGATCAAAGAGCAGCAGTTGCAATCGGATGTGGAAGTTGTCCTTAACAGACAGTTCCAGACGCATAATATGGCAACAACTCACCGTCCAGTCCCTTGGGTAAAGGTGTCCAACCATTGGAAATCTGTGTACGAAGTTTGATTAGAACAAGCGCATGCAACATCAGCATTAGAAGCAGACGGAAAAGCAACAAACTCCTCCTCAACATCATTAACAGGAGCAACAGCATTATCTGCAGAAGAAGCAGGTAAGGGCAAACGTGACAGAAACGCCTGTACACGTGTTTAATCAGGAACAAGAGCCTCTGCTGAAACAATATGACCTGAGAACAGCAGGCTGGTTTGGCGGAAATGGCACTTGTCTTTATTGAGCTGCTATCCAGCAGCTTCTAGTCATTGTAAGACCGTTTGAAATCCAGTCAAGATGATGGTCTTCATCTTCTGAAATGCCGCGGGTGCTGAAGCCAATCCGTAAGGAAAGCAACAAAAACTGAACAGTCTTTTGTGAGTAATAAAGGCTGTGAGATCACAACTGTCCTCATGCAGCGGCACTTGGTAGTAAGCATTAGTCAGGTCGATGGTAGAGAAAACAGTAGAACCTTTTAGTGCAGAGAGTAGTTCATCCATGTGTGGTAATGGAAAATAATCCACAATCATGGCTTTATTTGGCTCTCTGTGGTCAACGCACATCGTATTTTGACCTGACTTTTTGCGTAACAATAATTGGTGACACCCATGCAGAGGCATCGATACATTCTATCACCCCAAAGTGATTTAATTCCTCTGACACAGCACTATGAACAGATGGTGAAGTTTTTGACGCACAAGTGTGATGGTTTCATCCAGCTTTACGTGGTGTATAAAGTTTTTAGTATATCCAATATCATTTGACTCATCAAAAGTGTAATGAAAGACTGGCACAGGAGAAGCAGGCACAGGAAGGGCAGTAGGAGGCAGGACTTGATTGTTTTCAGTCCTCTCATGCAGTGCAGACATTAGGTCCCTCCCTATGAGTGGTGTCCCTTTGTCCACAATGAAGAACGTAGCAGGGACTGAGTGGTCATGTAGGGTAACGCTCGCTAGGGAAACATCCAACCACCGGAATTTGGGCTATTGTATATGTCACTAGTCTGGCTTTGGGTTGCAATAGCACATTGTTACTGAAATAGCATGCATAAGTGATGTAGGGCAGGACAAATATGGAAGACCCCGTGTCAACCACCAAATCCATCACACAAGTCTGTGAGTCAGAAGAAGATACAGTCACTGTATAATGCTGTAAGTACGAGCTGAATATTCTGTGTACAGTACAGTGTGGTAAGTAAATTTCAGTTTGGCGTAATATCGATCTTTTTACGTTTCCAGCATGTTGCAGTTGCAGCCGTCCAGTTTACTGTGTTAGCTGCGTCTCTCCGATCCACAGCGAAAGCATGACTTCCTCTTCCCCACCTGAGCAGAATTAAGAAGTGCATGTGACGGTTTCCCCGTTGTTCTTCGTTTTACTGTTTGCTGCACCGTTTGTAGGGGACTGTAACTTGGCGGGAATTTGAAATGGATTTAGCCAGATCGGCAGCAGATTCAATCTGGCATGCTATTGTTACAACTCTGTCCAGTGTGAGATCAGTTTTTAGTAAAAGTCTCCTAAGTATTTGTGGGCTAAGCACATTCTCTACTAACTGAAGACGTGACGTTCAACTACTTTTGGCACGAAGTAGGCTTTCAGTGCATCCTCTGCTTCCTTATACGTCGTACCTGTGTTAGGCAAGGAGTATAAAATCCGTTGTCCCTCTGTGCCAAGGCAGTGAAGCAGTACAGCTCTCCATCTTTCATCTGGCCAAGCATCCCTGTGGCATCAATAACCTGAAGATCATTTTCAAAAATCTGCAACCATCTGTTGAACGTCATAGCAGGTTCACCAAGGCGAGGCAGTAAAAACCTCGGGAAAAGCACGTTAGCAACAGCCATTTTCAAAGAAATAAAGGCCCAATACTCGTCGCCAATTTGTGTCAGGAGTTAGTAAGCACACGAGACAGGAGTAGCGAACTTCATCCATCTTGTTTTACTCCTTCACTTCCATTTGCACATATTATGTCATACACAACATTTCAGACTTCCCTTTTCAAAATAGTAGCCCATAATATAATTTACTTATGAACACAAAATATACTGTGTGTATGTGGATACAGTTGGATATAATATACATCCAACTTTGTATAAAGAGCTGGGCGATAATATAGTTTACATTGTAATGATATAAACAATCACACAGCTGAGATTACCAGAAATCTGAACACAAAATAAAAATAAATATGTAATGTTTTAAACATTTTCACACCATTTAACATGCTTTTTTTATGCAAAACAACTTCCAGTACAGTAGTTCCCTTCAGGGCCATCTGGAGCCACTGATCAAGGGCACAATGGCTTTCTATAGCTCCCGGGTCACCGCTACTTGGCATCAGCCTGCAACAATTGTGTAAGCAGCCCAGATCACTACCACACTGACACATCACAGTTAATTACATAACCTTTGGGTGATTGACACCTCCATCCTGCAGTTTGGAGAGAAATATTGATCTTAGTTGTCTCATACGGAACTGAGAAACTACTGATCAAAACAATAAAACTGTAGAGGAATGTTCCATGATCTATAGTTTACATAATCCAGTGAGCCAGTTATTACGGTCCACTGAGCCTCCTACACCCTCTCACGACTCTCCTTGATGAGCGCCTGCACCACACTTTGTTTACTGTTTGTGTGCACATGCTTTCTAGAGTTTTATTGGGGAAAATCACTTTTCAATTCAAATAGTTGATTTTTGTGCCCTATAATTACATTACAATGTACCCAGGGCCAAATCTATCCACTTAATGATGTTCAGATGAAGCTGTGCTATAAATTGTAACTGTGCAGGTTTAGGGGTCACTGATGCACTTCTGGTAATGAGAGTTTTGAAGCTTCACTATGCATAAGTGAACCATGCCAGGACCTTCTTGTCACTCCTAAATCCTGGAGCTGTCCGTGTGCACCCTGTTTCTGGGACTCTTCCCAACCTGTCATCATAAATCGGTCCCAAACATTCAGTGTCTATATTACATGTCCTCAAAAAGAGAAGGACGCCAGAAGAAAGGTCTCTGAAAGTTAGTCAATAGTCTTATAAGAGTCACTGTGTTAGTAATAATCATAAATTAAGCAGCAAAGTTCAGCAAGTGAAGTCCGGTAAGAACAGGTAACTTACCATGGCTGAATTCATCCAACAACTGTTGGGAGCACATTTTTTTAAATCAGCAATCCATGCAAAAGTTTCAAATAAGTAAAAGTATCCAAAAAGACAGTATCCACCAGGGAGAGGTTAAAAGCAGGACGACAGAGACAGCCAGAGGGTGTCCAGAGTGGCTGTGGTGTGGAGGAACACTCGTCTGTTTCTGGACTCCGGCTCCATAGTGGGCTGTTATAGGCTAGGAGAGAAGGGGGCGGAGTTTCTTCTGTGTATGGTTCTGTTAGTCAGCACCAGCTCTAGTCCTTTTACAGGTCACTCTACATGCTCTCTTTTAAACTATCTCTCTTGTTCATTCAGTCCCTCCTTATTTCTATGGCTTTCTACCCATTTATCTTTCTGTCATTCAAACTGCCTGTGTGTTCAGTGCACATGCGCAAACTAAGAGCATTATATTTTCCTTTTTTTTGTAGACAGCAGCAGTTTGATGGCTGTTTGAGTTAGAGGTGCATCAGATAAATGAGGAATTACATATATGCTTGAATAGTTTTAGTACAACATGACTGTTCAACACTGGCAAAATATTATTTCAGCTACTTGTTCTGTTCTGAAGTAGCAAGGTCCGGACTAATTATTCATTTAACAGACACACCTTTTATGTTTATTGCATGACTTACGATTAGAGCAAACAATTAATTAGTCTAACAAGGTGCTTGTAGACAACACAAGAATCAAAATTAAATCAAAACAGACCCTATTTACTTTCTTAATACATGTCCAAGGTCTTATTGTGATCTATGGATTATTCCAATTGTGGGGAAAAAAACAGCTTGCTCTATGTTTTCCTTTTTCCTTTATGTCTTTCCTTTTTGGCTGAAGTTACATAGTGCTCTTATGCTTTAACCTCTCAATTCCATGATTTAAAAATCAATTATTTCCATGATTTCCAAATCAATTCAGGATTTAATCAGTTCCTGAGGTTTCCCATTCTAGTTGGTTATACTGTACTTTATGTTTGGGACATGCATGTGATGCAATCAATCTATCTATTAAAAAATTAAAAAATTACATGACAAAAATTGTAGTTAGTAATGTAATCCATTACATTACACATTTATGGTAATGTAATCTGACTACTTTTTGATTACTTTTGACCAAACTCATTTATCACATTGATTTGAATAATCCTGTACCATATTGATATAAAAATACAAAGAAAAGGAAAATATATTCCATTCTTTGTCAAAAACATGCAGTGTATTAAATATTACAATAAGTTAAGGTTTCCCAGACTGGGGTTCGTGAGTTTAATGAAAAGCTATTACATAATAAAATCATATAAATTTTACATTTTAAATAAATAATTGTGTCATATAATTTGGAATCTGTAACTGATTTTTTATTTTATTTTTTTGAACGAAAACTACTGTATGATGTTTTTTGAAGGAATATGTTTAAAAAGAAACTTTTTTTTTAAAAAAATCATTATATTTGCAATTTCATTTGCTAATGCAAGTGGTTTAGAAATTAGCACAATGTTAGCCAAATGCTAAAGCTTATATTTCCATATGGGCCTACCAAAAACATAATGACAACCTTACACAATTTTGTCACCTGACAAAATACCACAAGGTGATGAAATAGAATGTCTTATCAAGTAATCATGAACAACTAGTAAGGTCATGAAAAAGTCCACTGGTCAGAGTGGGAACACATTTCAAAGAAACTCATGATAAATCCATGGTAATTCATTGAAATACATTGGAGTAGAAATTCATGATAACTGCTTGGAGTACCACATAAACACAATTGTTATTCATGTAACAACTATTCAGTACCATAAAAACACCCGATACAATCAATGGTACCACCACAATATGATTTTGTAGGTTCCAACTCTGTGATTGGTGCTGTTATTTTGTTGATCACAGGGGCTGTATGTACACAGAGGGGCCTCTGAACGTCTGCCACGTTTGGATGTTTACAGGAGAGAAATACTTGGGTGTGATAAAGTTACAGGTTATATGTGGGGGTCATTGTGTGTCATGTTGCAGAAATCTATCTCTTTTCCTCTCCCTATCCCTCGCTAATCATCTGTCTATTTTTCTCTCCATTCCTGTCATGCTATGAGCTCTGCATGCATGTGTTTTGTATGTCCATGAGGTCAACATTTCCACTAACAGATGCTTGCATCAAGGGTGTGATGTTATCAAAATAAAAGGCTTTAAATAGTTGGCAGTGGGCCTGTGACATGTGTCTATTAGGTTTATTACCATTTGGATTTGTGTTTCTAGGGTCACTGAGATCCAGTCACTGTCAACCTGTTTATGTGCCCATGATGAATAAAATCTGGTAATCTTGGTTCCTGAGGTAGTTATCACACACATTTTGGTGTTTGGCAAGCTACTAGTTTGCCAAGCTACAAGCTATTTGATAATTAAAAGTGGTTAAACTACACTAAAGTTACTCTTTTCAAATATACATAGGCCTATAGCTACAAGCTAATAACAAAAAGTAGCAACATTGAAGTTATATAGTAATAGTGATACATATTTTTTTTTAATTTAAACAAACTATGAGGATTTTTGAATGAATGTGTTTAAAAGACACCTGTTTGGAAAAAAAAATCATACATTTGCAATTCCATTTGCTAATGTGAGTGGTTTAGAAATAAGCACAATGTTAGCCAAATGCTAATGCTTATATTTCTATATAGGCCTGCTAAAAACATAATGACAACCTTAAAAGTTTATCATCTCTGACAAAATACCACAGCTGCAATATTCTATGAATAAACCTGTGGTAAATTAGTATTAGTATATTAGTAAAAGTGAGGAATTACTATACTATAAACTATACATTTTAGGGGCAGGGTCTGTCAAGTCCCAGAACAAAAGTGTTCTTCAGCATTTTTCCTTTTGTAAAGAAAGAAATTCCAACTGGTTCAGAACGACATGAGAATGAGTAAGCACTTCATGTGGTCGCGTTATGCACTGACATCAGAAATAGGTTGCCCTTTCAGGACCCTGATGACATCTGTGAATCTTTCATTAGCAGAGGCTGCATCAGTTTGGACAGTACCGGCCTGCACCAGCCCCTCATTACAATTCAAACTGCTGTCAGTGATTCAAAATCTTGTTTGAGATAATTAGGGGCAGAGAACACAAAGCTTTCAGCAGTGAATGAATCTTTAACTGGAAAGATGTGAAATAAGTGCACATATGTGTGTTCCTCTCCTTCTCAGACAAAAATTCATAATCACATCCCGTATCCGAATATGCTGATAGCCTTGAGGCCATAAGGATTTGAGTCAGTGTTTCAATCTTAAAGTGTCTAAAGTGTCTATCTTTCAAAGCATGCCGCTACTGATAATGAATGACATATTACAGGTTCAGACGAACACAGACTTTGACTGATTGATAGGTCTCCAAGAATAAGAGAGAACTTCCTTGAATGTAAGTGTTTTGGCATACTTTTTAAGGAGGTCAAAGGATGAGTGAAGAACCACCAACTCTAATGTTTTTTTCTTCCCATCAAGTGGAGCAGAGTTCAATAACACAGAGTTCAATTCATTTATCCTATCAATGTGCTCAGATCTGCATGATGTATGTTGCAGGCATGATGTATTTAATCGACAGCATTTGTCCAACGACAGAATATTTTTTCTTCTTTGGTGAAAATTTTGCCATGATACTTTACTAACCAATAAGATATTACTTTTGGGTCATATGTCTGGAACTACTAGAACTACACATATCAGAGCTTTTGAATGGGATACCACACCAAAATCTATTTCTCCAACCGACATTAACATTGTAGTTTGACATATGTATTATAGTCTCAAAAATCACATTTTTGAAAAGGAACAGTTAACTGAACTTTTAGAGAATTTTTTTTGTCATTTGAAAAGAGTGCAAGACCTTTCTCAAAACAGCAAGCTCCAATCTGATTGGCTGGGAGTTTAAATCAGTCCACTGGGCCGTTTTAAGGTATAAGTCTGCTAGATAGATTTAGCCAGGCCTGTAGTCACTGGGCCGCTCATAAATTGGGTCGGCAATACCACTTTGACAAATTTTCACACGGGATGAAAAATGAGCAAGTCTTTAGTTAATTTTCAGTGACAGAGAAACAGAATTGGCAAAGAGGTTCTAGTGATGAAGATGGTGTGCAAGTGGTGCTCATGCACCCGAAATCCCATCACTTGCATGTGCACAGCTCTTCGTAGCGGTTATAGCCAAAATATTATTAAATGGTGTATATTAAGCACACTGTAAGGTGAGCCACAAGACTCAAAAAATGGGGATAATGGACCCCACTCCGGCCCTGGATTTAGCCATTGAATCTGACAACATAAGCAAGGTTTGAGGCACTTAGGGCATTTTGCCATTTTCACACCTGGCTCATTTTCAGCATTTGTTTTGGAACCTGGCACACTCCTTTAGTTTGGTTCATTTAGGCATATGAACACAGCAAAAGTGGTCCAAGATCACCTGAACAACATGGTCTCAGCCCACTTGAAAATGGACTATGGAACAATTTGCTTGTCGTCAGAAAGCAATCCAACCCAACAGACCAATGAACCAGGATGTATAAAAATGAAATAAAAACTGCAGTGTTTGTCTTGCTAATGCTTCTTTAAATGAATCATGGGTTAACCTGGAGCAAAGATGAAGTGAAATGCCTAATTGAAATACGGTCAGACTAACATATTTCAGAACAAAACATATAAAAATACAGATGAAGCCTAGATTCCTGCTCAAAACGATAAAGAAATATAATGACAGCTACAAAGAAAGCCACAATAATCCTGCAGAACTCTTCCATCCCGATGACTGACTGCTATGAGCAGAATCCCGGAACATAAACGGGTGTACTTTGACCATTGTGAGGAGAGTTTACTTGCACGTGACTTGTATTAACAAATTTTGGTCTTTTTAGGCATGTTGCCTTGTTAAAGCTGAACCGAACCAAGAAGAAATTGCAACATTGTAACAATAATTTTAATCCCGGGTTCGGAACAAAACAAACAATCTGGTATGAAAACGCCCTTTGTATAAATAAATAAGATATAATTGTGGTATGTCCGATTTCATGTGTTATTGCCCCTAAATTGAACATAAATTGTTTTTTTTATGTCAGTCAGACAGTCTTTACCTGTCTAAATGGATGGTTCTTTACCAGAATGAGCTGCAAAGTGGACCAGATCCTATGGTGACAATCTAAATTCTGGCTTTTTGGGAATAGAGGATGATTGTGTAAGGGCAGGTTTGGGTCAGGGATTAGCTGTCTGAGCCTATAATATTGATGGTGAGACTTTAGTAAGGACAGATCTGGGGTCAGAGGTAGATGTCTCTTTCAGTTTGGACAGAAACTGTGGCCAGTGAATTGTGTGAAAGTGTTGTTGGCTGTATACTGGGTTATGTGATGTAATACTGTTGTCTGCCTGGGGACAGACACTGCTATCACAACATGTCCTTCCATCGAGTGCAGTTTGGGATACAGCAGAATCTGGGTTTTCTGTGATGTAACCAGATTTGCACTCGCTACCATGCAATTTATAAACAGGAATTAGAGGTAGCCAGTCCAGCGCCTTTAACCTTTGGACAATCCCCTTTTAGAGTTTGAGAGAGCGAACCATGCTGTAAAATTCAGCATAAACCAGCATGAATTCCATTAGTCTGGATGGTTTATGTTGGTTAGAGCTGGTGGACCAGCATAGTCATGCTGTTCTCAAACAAAACTAAGCACTATGGTCCACCAGCATATCCGCTCCCCATGCTGGGGACCAGCCAACCAGCATTCCATGCTGGTCTTAGCATACAAAACATACCTTATGCTGGTGCCCGGCAATGCTGGATTTTTGAGCAGGGAACGCTTGGCAGGGAGGCTTTATATTCTTCTGTTCCCTTCAGACTCTCTATTTGGTTGTTTGTTGTGAGCGTTTACCCTTTCAAACAGCACGTGATGTGATGCATGTGATGCTGACAAAACATAAGCTAGCTTAGCCTATGCAGCTAAATCACAAGCATGTGTTACAACTGCTTTATTTCTGAAATGATTTTATTTTAACCTCAATATGTTTTCAATATGTCAAATATGAGAAAATCAATCAATAAAGAATATTACATGATTTTTCAAAGAGGCTTACCAGCACATATTCATTCTAGTTGGCTAGCTCTTCATTATTAGTTCCAAGACGTGATTTGATGTTCTATATTTGTATTCGGATGCAGGACATTCTACTAGTTATCTCTGATTTGTTATCTCTGTCAACAAAGAAATCTCCTGGCATATACAACCAAAATATGAAGGATAAAAGATGCTGTGCTATTGTGTATTTTGCAGATGTCCAGAGATGATAATTTACCATGTTTTACAAACTGGTAAAACAAATCTGCAAACACTGGATCTTTTTCAAGGCTGTTGTAGGCTACAGTAAAAGCTTAATTTGGGAAGAATTTTAAGTATTTTTTAGTATAAGTGGTATGACCAGTGATGGGAATAATGGCGTTATAAATAAACGGCCCGAGGAGGCTCTCTCTCAGCCAGGGCCTGCAAAGTTTTTTCTCTGGTGTGTGTGTTGGACTAGTAGCTGGTCATTTAAGCCATTAGTTGACTAATCACATGTATATTAATTTGATTTCTTAAATATTGGAGAGAATAAACCATAATGAGCGTTTACGTAATATAGGCTGTAGGCTATATAGCACTCAAGCGCATGCATAAAGCTTGCCATAAAGATCCGGCAAAAGTAATGATTATGAATGTGACAAAAACAGTAAGGAGACATTTTAATTGTTTATTAAAAAACAAATGTTTTCTGAATCTGTGTCAGCTGCAAAGATGAAATTGACGTTGCTGACTCTCATCATCTCTGTGGAAGCGCTTTGAGAGAAAAATGCACATTTTATTCGGATTACATAATCAGAGAGTAGCCTATTTCTTTTCTTTTTGCATTATTTTGTTTAAAAGTAGACATTTCAAGCTTTCTATAGATATATTTTTCATGTCTGTGAGGCAAGCAGCTGCTGGGTTTCGGTTAATTTAGCCTATAAGAAGCGTTCCAGTTCATGTGCAAGTGATCGCGCCGGCGCCAAGATTAAATTGTCATGATTACATTTTCTGCTATATTTGCTTCTTATTTATTAAATCCAGGCAATTGGTTGATGAAACACTGATTAAAATTAAGATATTTTTTTTTACAAAATGAAATTCACTTTAAAGAAAGGCTTTCTACAAAACAAAACTTAAGTGGTCAAAATCATGTCTGACCCACTCCATGTCTTCTGATATATTGCGCATCTTTTGATATATCCTATCTTACTCATGCTGTTCACGTTTCATAATAAAATAGATGCATTTAAAACATAACATTAAACAAATAATAATTTATTTGCATCCAAGTTAATTGACATATTTGATTTTTTTTTTTTTTTTCTAAAGTAACGCAATAGTTACTTTCCCTGGTGTACTGATGTAACTCAGTTACTAACTCAGTTACTATTTGTGAGAATTAATTGGTAACTATAACTAATTACATTTTTAAAGTAACATGCCCAGCACTGGGTATGACAGAAGCTTCCTCACAGGATGAGGACTTATAAACTTCTCCATTGGCAGAGAAAGGACACACGATACTCTAAGAAGAGAGAAAGACCTCTGAACATGGGTCTATAGACTTTTGTCAGCACTCACTTCTAGATAATCATTAGTTCCTCATAAACCGGCTTTACCCGACCGCAGAGGGATCGAAATAAGCTTGTACACTAGTACACCCAAATGTGTTTATGGTACGAGACGAATCACATGATTAATCTTTATGTATTTTGTCTTAAAGCCTATAAGAGAGATATAAATAGAAGGTTGCGTATGTTGTTTTATATAGAATTATGTGAGATTTAGGATCAACCTCTCTATTTGAGCTTGAAACCTCTACATAATTGTGGGTGATGCTTGCAGCATTGCCGTGGTAACTGCACCAAAGCGCCCGTTGGTGTGGGCCGGTTACATAATTCTCTCTCTTTATCACTGTCAGGACAGCATTGCTCTTTTACCCAGCTTCCATAGTCTGTCCTTCATCTTTTAGACCCATTTTATTGCTAATACAATCAGCTATACACGGTAGGGAAACAAACTCAAGTACAGCTGATTACCCAGAGTGGTTTGCTGGCTGAGGACTTTAATGAATATTGCTCATACTAAAGTCTCCCAACAAAAGTCAGAGATCTCAATATGAATTCAAACATTTCTCATCAAATTCGTCCAAGATCAAATGACCTGAGCTGTAATATCCACATGTATTTTATAGCTGTTTTTTTTTTTTTTTTTTTTTTACATATAATCAAGCATAACTTCATTCAAGTCTCAGGAGCTATGAGAATGAACAACTTCTGAATAAGAAAAATGTCCTCTGGGAAGTCTTAATTGGTAATCTATTTTAGTTTATCCTAGTCTACTCTTAACATGTCCATTAGTTGTCCATGAACAAAACTTTTAATTTAGCTAATGCGTAACATTGCCTTAGGTGCTCTTAGAACAGTGCAGACTGGAATGAACCCAGTGGGCTGTGCAGTAAACATTGGTGTCACGTCTGTCCACCATCCAATAAAGGAATGTTTCACTGCCCTGAACAATATGTGACTGGGTCATAGCCTGGTATTTAGAACTGTCAGTGGAGTGCCTGGTGTGTATCAATACATTGTATGGATTTGGATACTTTACGCCACATTAACCAGAACAGATGGGAACAAGTGTGATAGTAATAGATAAAACCAATAAGTGACATGACGAAATGGTTCTAGAACAGTGTGTTCTGTTCTGTCATGCTTTCGTGATGGTCTTGCATGCCTGTGTGTTTAGAGTCACAGTGGTTGGGACAAGCAGTGTAAATCTAGTGAATTTGGTAGCTATTTAAAGTTTTAGTGCTTATGGAAAGTTTAAGGCATTAAGGTTTGAGAGGGCTAGGCTAAAGGGTTAATTCACCCAAAAATGAAAATTCTGTCATTAATTACTCATCCTCATGTCGTTCCACACCTGTAAGACCTTCATTCATCTTCTTCGGAACACAAATTGACAAGATAACTTTCAATGACCAGAAAGGTACTAAAGACATATTTAAAAAAGTTCATGTGACTACAGTGGTTCAATCTTAATGTTATGAGGTGATGAGAATACTTTTTGTGTGCCAAAAAAAACAAAATTATTCAACAATATTAAGTGATGGGCGACTTCAAAACACTGCTTCATGAAGCTTCGAAGATTTACGAATCTTTTGTTTTGAATCAATGGTTCGGAGCATGTATCAAACTGCCAAAGTCATGTTAACCATTGAAATTTCGAAACGTTTCGAAACACTTATGAAATCACTTGACTTTGACAGTTTGATACATGGCTCAGTGAGGCCTCCATAGCCAGCAATGACATTTCCAGTGGTTCAATATTAATATTAGAAAAAATAAAATAAAAATAAAAATAACGACTTATTTAGTTATGGCCGATTTCAAAATACTGCTTCATGAAGCTTCGGAGCATTATGAATCTTTTGTGTCGAATCATGATTCGGATCGCGTGTCAAACCACCAAACTGCCATTTTAAAACAACCCAATCGCTGTGTTTGTACATTTTCAACCCAACTTGGGTTATTTTTTAGAATGTATACACTCTAAAAAATGCTGGGTTGTTTCAACCCAAGTTTGGGTCAAAAATGGACAAACCCAACCATTGGGTTAAATTTTTAAATGCATTTTTTAACCCAACGGTTGGGTTTGTCCATATTTGACCCCAACTTTTTTTAGAGTGTAGAAATGATCTGATGTTATAGGTCTACTCCAATCTTTCAGTACAATTATCTATTAGAATTAAACACATTGTCATTGGTGGAACAACATCCAATAATAACCGTCTGAACAGCTGCCTCACATAATGCAATATTTAGTCAAAACAAGGCTTTATACTGCCCAGCTATTTATGGTTTCTTAAGAAAATAACTGTTTTGGAAATTTTAGAAATGGCCATATGTGCAAAAAGTCTCAAACACGCACATTAATACCAGGTGTAAATAGCCATCTGTCCTTTAGTACTGAGCTGAGCTAGTACTTATGTAGTGTTTTCTCGATGTTTTGAAGTTTGTGTTGTGTAATCTCAGCTACCTACCGAGAATTCCTTCCTGGTGAATGCCACTTGCGTCATGTGCGCAATAAATAGTAAAAAAGCACTTTGACAAGGATGTGTAAAATAAAGGAAGTGTCATTTATGGCTAAACTTTGACTAGTTCTGAAAATACAGGCTCTCTAGGAGTGAGCTGTTATGTGTCTAAATATGTGAGTGCCATGCACATGTGCCTGCTGTGCTTGGCTGTTCCCTCAGTTTCAGCCTTTTGGAGTGCACAGACCTCAGATGATTTTTAGAGTTCATCTTTCTCTTGCTCCCCCATCTTTCCTTTATTTCTTCTTCTCTGTGACTTTATGACACTGTTATGTTCTCTTGAAGGTCCTTCTTTCAGGATGTTCTCTTTTACACTCAGAAAAACAAACAGGTTCAGTAGGGCATTTGCTTTGTTTTGTTTTCTTTTTTCATTTGACCTTATGTGGTGATCTGAGCTTTTGCTCTTTGACTGTTACTAGTGTTGCTGTCCATGGTTAATGTGATTTCACCAATAGAACATGTTCCTGGATCAACATCTTTGTTGATCCTGGAACATCATTCCAATCAACCAATCAGATTTGAGGAATATTTGAGGGATATATATATATATACATAATGACAAGTTCAGGTTTACAACAAATGCTTTTATGCCATTCTTATTCACCTATCATTTCCCCTTTTGATTTTAGTGATAAATCATGGATAGGATTATGTTTTTGGACAGGAATGTTGTTCCAGGATCAACATTAGATGTTGATCCAAGAACATGTCTTGCTTGGCAAAATCACTACAACCCAAGTATGATGAGATTTTTGCCTATTAGCATCAACATGACCAGTAGTATACTACTGAATGATTTGTTGACGCAATGATGTCACTCTCCACCATAATCTCATAGTACACCTCGTCCTTATCAGCACAGTTTCACAAGGGAAATATTCAAGTAGTGACGTCTATCCACATTCCACCAAAACATCACTCTGGTAAACTTTTAACCATAGTGTTTTGAAGGAATCTCTATTGCCTCAATCCTGTTTGGATGTTTTACTAGTAATATTACATTTTGTGATTGTTCTTCTGAATGAATATTCATTCAGCTATACAAAAAAAAAAAAAAAAAAAAACAGAAAAAGCTAACATAATCCAGGATAATAATTTAAGGTAACTTTATTTCTTTCTCATAAAAAAAAAAAGAAAAAAGAGAAAAGAAAAAAATCAACTGAATCCAAATCCACAGCAGGCATCCAAAGGTAACAAAGAGGTGACAGAATTCTCTATAACAACCTATTTTCCATGTTGGGTCAAGGTTTGTTTGACACAGTTTTAGCTGGTGGACCAGCATAGCAATATGCTCTTCTTATAGCAAAATTAGTTGAGAAAAGAAGTCTTGCTGCTTTAGCTAGTCTGCTAGGATGCAAGTATAGGAAAATGTGAACAGCTTTCTATTTCCTTCATCACCTTAATTAATGAAAGATAAATTTGTTTTGGACAGTCCATTACTTCTTGTGTGATTTTGAACATGACAAGATCAAAGTTACAGCAATCCAGATTATTGCCAGACTATGCTAGATTACATAATAACAGATACTCATGGCAAACTGTATCCCTCTCTCTTGTTCTCGGCTATGGGGCCTGTGCCATTACAGTCATAAATTAACTGATCAATAATGGGTAGACAGGACATGGAATGTGATCTGTTTTTAGCTACTCATGAATTGGACTTCATCCTGCTCTGGTCACGTCCATCAGCTGTGCTACAGAAACCTGAATCCATCTAACCAGGATACAAACCTCTCAATAGTGGGTGGAAATGACCATAAATATATCTTACCAGTAACAAATAAAATAATGTAACTGCAAGCAGCAATTAAGGGGCCAAGCACAACAGAAGCAAACAAACAAGCTAGCAGCAGAACAACAGTGTCATAATGGACTATGATAGCAACTGAGACAAAGACACTGCATGTCAATTTTGAAGTCAATCAGACCTCTCCAACATATGCGTGTCAAATTTGGTGAAAAATTTGGTTATAGACATTTATATGTATGAACATATAAAAAATTACCAACACCTGACTGATTGCATTTTTTTTCTTTTGCCACTTACTATCAAAATTTTGACATTTGGCCATTAGGGTATAGTAAACAACCTGTGTTTTCGATTTACCTATAGTGGATTTTCGTGAAAATTGGAGAAGTTAGAAAAAGTAGGTTTTTCTGAAAATTCAAAATGATGGAAAAATTTCTAGCCCTTACAGTTCAAACATTATAGCATAAACGTGAGTGAAACTTTGGACAGGTGGTGGCGCTAGAGGGATTGCGTTAGAGACTGCAAATTTGTTATGGTGACAGTTTAGACTGTCCTCTATCAGTGTGTCAAATTTCACAACTTTTTAACATATGGTTCTATGGGCTGCCATAGACTTGGAGAGTGGAAGAAGAAGAAGATGATGAAGAAGAAGAACACCAATGGATACAATGGGTCTAATCTTCCAATCAACAGCCAGAGTATATAAGCAGCTGCTTACCTCTCTTCAGTCTCAGCTGTTTCAGCATCCCTCCACCTCCCCAAACTCCACCTTCATTTCAGGTACCTTGCCCTATGTAATCACATCCTATATTTATTCACTGGGGGGTGTATCAGAGCTCGAGTTGAAGATGCTTCATCGAGCCCCTCCTCAGTGGACAGCAAGCCAAATTAGCTAACCTAATATCCTAAAGATTATATGGGCAAACGAACTCGTTAATTTTTATCAATGTTGAAACCAGTTGTGCTGCTTCATTTTTTGTGCAAACCGTAATGCATTTTTTTTTTTTTTTTGCAGAATTCTATGACAAATAGAAAGTTCAAAAGAACATTTATTTGAAAGAGTTTTTTGTAATATTTTTTACCATATACATAAATGGGTTACTGGCCTATAGCCATGTTCCCTTTAATGACTGTGATTTTTTTTCACCCATGCATGCAACGTATGAATGCAATTGAAGACAATTTCTGTGTTTAACATGAAAAATGACAGGCTGGTTGTATCACTCCAGATTATCTGAGGTTGGTTGTTTTATATGTGATGTATGTCTGATAACAGGGTTGTGTTTATGCAATAGCATGGAATAAAATTTCCCTTGATTCACACTGATTGTAATCACTCATAAAAATGACCATAGGGCCGTTAGGTGGCCTCTATCAGCGGCTGTTTCAGCAACAAAACTCTCTGAAAATGTTGCATAACTCTTGTTAATCATCAGTAAAGTTTAGACTACTGGGTGTGATGGCGTCATTTGAAGCACAATTCTGGGAAACTTTAAGTTAAAAGGCTGTTGCACCATTGTTTGATCTGACTGATTGTTTTATACCATTGTACTGCCTGACGTCCAAAATAATATTACGGGCACAATAACCTTCGGATTTTGCAACACATGCATTGTTAATCATAAGAAAGGCTGACATCACAAATCTCTGGTCACAAAAGAGTGTGGTAAGACTGTTTGTGACATCAAAGGGGGGTGTTTGGTCATGTGGCCTACTTTAAAATCTCATGGGATTGCTCCTGTAGATTTTTGGATGCATGACAGCAGTGGAAAGGAGAAGCAGAGAATCAAAGTATATCAATTGGTAGTTGCAGGTTGCATTACAAATATTTGATGTATATTCTCAACTAAGACATCTCAAACAAGGAACTTTGGAGTTTGATTAACTCAAAAGCAGTTTTGTTACTTCATTTGGTACCACCACACTGGTTATTAAAATTACCAAGTAGAATGAGAATGGATGCAAGGACGGGATGTGTCTTCTGAAAAGAGGCTGGGAAGAGTGTTTGTTTCATCCAAGTAGAAGGCCAATTATAGGTCGTAAATAAAAAGATCCAGTCTAAATTGGTTAGTGATATAGTCACAATGTGAAATTGAAAGAATGGATTGTCAGTTCTGGAAATGGAAAGATGCAGAATTTCCCTCAGCACTGCCTTAACATGAGTCCTGTGGAGAATTTGAAAAGAAGTGTAGCCTGAGATAGTTCTTGATTATTATACAGATTTCAGTTAAAGTAAAGACATGGATGGACATCATTTTGGCACTGGCTGAAACAATCACCTGATTTTATGACAAAAAAGGTTTTAAGAAGAGACCATTTTAACAAAACAAGACATACAGGACACAAAATATTCATGGAGGATAATTCACAACCTCCCATTATACACTCTTTTCAACATCTATAGGCCTAAACCTTCTTTCATCTCTCTGTCAATCACCTCCTAGTTGGTACTTTCAGTATAGTCTGTGTTTATATGTTTAATTTGTTGGTTACATACTTTATGGTTGGTTACATGGTTGTTTGGGGGATTCAAAGTTCTTGAGATTCTTTAAAGCACATATGTTCTAAAAATGGAGAATAAAAAGCTTTGTAGAACTTAAAAAATTCTCTATGGTCTCAGCTTTAAAACTATTTTGCTTCTAACTAGAACCTTTGTATGTGAGAATGTTCTTTGTTTAGCAGCCTTTGGTTAACCCTATAAAGCCCAATGTATTATTTGCAAGTTCTCTAAATTATTAAAATCAAAACTTTGCTGACAAACTGTACAGGTCTTACACATGCCTTCTGCCATCTGATGAATAGTTTATACTTTTTTAGCAAGTAAAATGTGAAAAATCAAATATGATACATCAAGCTTTTGAAGAACATTTATTTGTACATCTTTCAATCATCATTGTATAATGCAATAAAAACAGCAGAGCTTTGGTCATAAATGGCCATTTAAATTTCATCTTACTAAGACATTATTGGAAGATACAGAATGACAACTGATATTTATACATTTTATGTAGTCTGCTAAACTGTAATAAAGATCTAACATCTGTATTATTATACAAGCTATCAGAATTACTTTTCATCCATATAAATATCAGCAACTGCACCAAATTTTCCACCTTGAGTATGAGCTCCATATTATCATATAATACAATATTGGCCATAAAACCCTGATGCATCAAATATGATACATTTTTCTTAAAGATTTTGTCTTAATGTTCAATAAACTGTTCCATTTAAAAAAAATAAATAAATAATAATATATATATGACGAGCAGGGTGGGTGAAAGCCGTGAGGGAACGGCGTGAGGCTGCAGCTGCGCGCTGCACCGGTCTCAAATCTCTCAAGTAGGAGCTCCGGAAGCATAAAAGGGGAGGACCAGGCCTGAACTTTACTTTATGTTTTATTATGTTTGTAGATACGGGAAGAAGGAGGCGGGAACCGGCAAATGTTCAACATAACTTTAATATAAAATAAACAAAGAACAAAACGAAAGTAATGACACAAACGTAATAAAACATAAAGTCCAGGCCTGGTCCTCTCTACTCCTTCACTGTCGTCCCTCCCCTTTTATGCTTTCTGAGCTCCTCCATGAGAGATCCGAGACCGGTGCAACGCGCAGCTGATGCTCGTTAACACTCGCGTCACTGGCCTCGCGCCGTTCCCTCACGGCTCTCACCCGCCCTACTCGTCACATAAATAGAGATATTACAGACATACAGAGTAAAATTTTTTTTTATAAATTATATATATATATATACAATTATATATATTGTATACAGCTTTAAATAACGGCATAAAGTGAAGAAAAAGAAATAATAGGAGTTAGTTTTTGAGACCTGAAGGCACAAAAAGAGGGGCTCATGGAAGAAAATCACTCAAAATCCCTCTCTGATTTGCAAATGGAAAAGCAGAGATGCTGTATGTGATCCCCTCACTGTCCCTCTAGAGTCTGAAGCGCTGCACAGACAGACAGAGGATGATGACACCAGCTGACAAATCAGTGAGTCAGTGTTGTTGAGAGTGTTGTCTAGAGCTCAGAGACACTGAATATCAGGACATCAGACGTAGTGTCCGCGTGTGCAAAAGTCATGGAGCTCGAGAATCAGAGGCAGAAACTGCTAGAGGCATGAACTCAACTGAAGGGCTGTCAAAGAATCAAACAAGCACAAGTGTTGTGTAAGACAGTGGCTTTGAAAGAAAGTTTCTTTGCTGTGACTTCAGCCATTTTCTGACCCTTCGCAATTAAACGGGCTGTTGGGCCTAACATACTCCTCGCGTGTGAAATGAGCAGTGCTTTGCTGCATCTATTTGTGAGCTGTGGGTTGCTGTCGTGTCAAATATAGTTTTTAAGTCCTCCATCCTTCAGACTGCCCTGAAAAGCATGGACTGCACTGAGACAGATTCATAAACAGCTAGTGGACTAGTCCTTCATGCTTTTGCTACCAACATTGTGATTCACCTTTTCTTTTATTGTTTAATAAAGGTCTTTATATGGCTGAATGGGTTAGCTGAAGGTGTAGTGACTTCATAATAATGGAAATCGCAGGCTTGTTTCTTGAGATGACAGAAACAAAAGTTGTTGTTTGGATTTCAGTTTTGTTAAAAAAAAAACTTAGTAGCAATTATTAACAGAGAACTTTATGTAGTGATTGAGATGGGATTGCAACCATTGAGCAGTCTGTGGTCAAAATGAAATTTCTGTCATTAAGTACTCACCCTCATGTCTCCCCAAACCCGTAAGACCTTCGTTTGTCTTTGGAACACAAATTTGAGGTCTAGAAAGGTACTACAGACATTGTTAAAACTGTCGACGTGACTACAGTGGTTCAGCCTTAATATTATGAAGCGACAAGAATACTTTTTGTTGACTTTATTAAACAAATTCGTCTGTCCTCTGTCATACTGCTATGCTATTTTTGTTGCAGAGCTTCAGTGTTTATGTCTGAATGCGGGCTCAGTATTGGCTAACATGTGCACTGCAATAATTTAGAAATACACACATCGTTGTGTTGATGGACATACACCTGTTAATGTTGATGTAGAGGAATTACATTTGCAAAATCTCATAATATAAGTCAAACTGAGTAGTGTATCAGTTCTTGCAATGGAGGCTCGGGGTGAATAACTAGTTCTTCCAACTGTTTCATCATCGGACTCGCGCTCGGATTGATATGGTAAAATTGATGCCATCATTACTGTCTTTACAGTGTGTACAATCGCTGTGCTCCAGAAGCCTTCAAAGCTGAATCAGGTGTTTGTTTCCAAGAGGGGTGTAAGGGGTAGACCAATCACAACAGACTGGGCCATCTGGCCAATCAGAGCAGAGCAGGTTAATGAAAAGGAGGGATTTAGAGAGACTGAAGCATCGGATGAGTCATTTGAGAATCATTGAAAAATGTGGTGATGTGCAATGTATATTATGAGAAAAAGAAAGTGTTTTTTGGACTTTGATGCATGTAAACCTGTTATAGTAGACCGCCATAACAAAATGAAAGGGTTAATTCACCCAAAAACTGAAAATAATGTTATTAATTACTCACCCTTATGTCGTTCCACTCCCTTAAGGCCTTCGTTCATCTTCAGAACACTAATTAAGATATTTTTGATTAAATCCGATGGCTCAGTGAGGTCTCTATAGACAGCAATTGTAAATATCAAGATCCATAAAGGTACTAAAACACATTTCATGTGAGTACAGTGGTTCTACCTTAATATTATAAAGCAGCAAGAATACTTTTTCTGTGCCAAAAAAACCCCAAAATAACAACTTTTCAACAATATCTCGTGATGGTCGATTTCAAAACACTGCTTTGGATCTTTACGAATAATTAGTAGTAATAATAGCTAATAATTCTCTAATTGTTTTACATGGGGACATCAACAGAAAGTAATTATTTTAATGTTATCTGATTTAGAAATGTCAGTGTTTTTCTGCACACAAGTAAATTATTTTTTATTTTTTGATAAATGTGTGGTAATTTAAACCCTGTCCAAAGTTTGAAAGCCGGAATTAACCAAAAACAAACAAACAAACAAAAAAACTAAACAATACAACAACAACAAAAAAAAAAACATTTTAGAAATAGAGATTATTTAATACTGATTATGGCACTGCATACATTTTACAAAGTTTATTTTACTTATTAAGGCTGCATGATCATCGTACTTGTCGCAATATTGAACATGGTAATGTGGCTCATTATGTGAGAAGAAAACTTCCAGGTTCTTAAAAGCAAAACTCGCTTGTCTCTTGTGAATAAATTGTCCTTTGAATGCATATGTTTGAACACAGTGGTGTGTTTGCTTTTACAGACACCTCCTTTAAAAACAATTACCATTTGTGTAGTGCTTGAGTAAGTTTCACAAAAAACAGTATGAACAAATCACAGATGGGTTAGAATCAGATGGGATTAAAATAACAAATGTGTCTGCCCTCCTCAGGTAAAACTAATCCCATCTGAATAGGGCTTAACAACCATCTCCAATTAATTCATGCAGAACAAACAAACAGATCTCACTCTTTCTCTTCCATTACCCCTTGAGTATAGGATGCTGCTTTTCTTTCTTTCGAGGACAGCTGAATTGGTCTTTAGGGTGTGTGTGTGTGATCTTTCCCATGTGTTTTTATACGCATGTTCTGCGTGAGGCCTGTTGGAATAAGGAGTGTGTGTTTAAGTTCTGTTGTGTTTCTGCTGAGTGTTCTGAGCCTACTGGGATGAAGTGTGTGTGTGTGTGTGATCAGGTGTTCTGTACACAGGGGCCGCCTCCGTACCCTGAGACATTCTTCCCACGCTCTGTTTAACTGTCTGCCTGTCTTTCTCTTTCTGTCTCTCTCTCTGTCTCGAATACATCTGTGGGCAGCGTAGCAAGATTTTTCTCACCCACTTGAGAAATACACCAATCTTTTACATAACAAATGAAACGCGTGCTAGCCAGCTGCATGCAGAATGCAGCATTCTGTGATGATGGAGTAGTTCTTAAAAGCCAACATAAAATGGCATGCAGAAACCATTGTAGGCTACTTCAGTAATGTGACGTAAAACAGCATTTTTAATAAGAAAATAGATGGGACTTTTTCCATCGGGAACTGAGTGGCTAGTAAAAAGGGGAGGGGCTGGACAATAAGAGGACATAAAAGAAAGTTGTTTCAAAGGCAGAGAACTTGTTATATTCTTATAGCATTACATTCATTGTGGACCTTTACTAACCCTGTATAGACTGACATATGAAAAATAGTGAGAAAAATCCAAAATATTTTTTTTTAAATGGAAGCATTTATTACTTCTTTAGACAAAAAAAAAAAAAAAAATTATATTAAAAAGGGTTTCTGTTTCATTTTCATGGACTTTTAGTTTGTAACTCTTTCTTTACTGTGTTTCCTTTTTGTTTCCTTGGTTTCTAGAAGGTTCTCATTTGTTGTCATGGCTACTCGTTGTTTGTTTGATTGATTGGATTTAACTGTTCCTTGTTTAGCCCTTTTCTTTTTTTCCTTTTTTTTAACTCTACATATAACCCTCAGTTCAAATTGTTCTTGGTCAGTTCTTATCTGAGTTTATGTTTATTTTTAGTTGGTTGTTGTTCTCCTGCATTTTTCAGTTTTCTCTTGTGTTCATTGTTAAATAAAGTGACTGCTGTGTATAGATCCTGCCTCAACTACTCTTCCTTGTTGCAACTAACTTTGACAAAAAGCCTGATGTAACATATTTGATATGATTTTTTAGTCTAAAAATGAAGTATGAATGGTCAAGTAAACATACATTGAACATTTTAATTTGACACAAAACAGTGATGGCAAAAGATGGTACTTTGATATTTATTGTGGTACTGAATGATAACCATATACATGTTATTTGCATGGTACTCAAAGCTACATATGCAAAGAAACTATGGAATTACCATGGTACTGTGCAAAAATAATGACAAAAAATAAAACATGGCACATTTAGTCAACTCAAATTATGAACAGTATTTTCCCATCTCACTCTGTTACGTTTAATAAAATCAATTAAAGGTAAAATATGAAATAATTTTGTCCGCTAGAAGTCGCTAGAAGCCTATTCAAAACAAAGGCGTAGCTTGATGATGCCAAGTTTTAGAGCGGAAACTTGGGAGATGTCAACGGACAATCTCAACGGACAGTGCAAAAGAATAGGGATTGGAGTAGGGAAGAACTCATGCTCATGGATGAGATTATTATCGTTGCTGTAGTATGAAGCAGGGCAGAACAGAGTGTTGTAAAAGCTGAACGATGCCGCTGGAGCGATTGCGCAGCAGAACTTTTATTATGACACAGTCGCCGGCACCGCTTCCGCTTTTCCGGTCATGAGTATGAAGTAACACAGCTCTGTTTGTTATTAGATAAATTTGAGTTTGTTGAAAATATTATAACGTTACTCTGTGCGTTCGCTCGGCGGCTGCTGTGAGACACTTGTTTGAGACACACTGCAGTAAGATAGATCAATTTTAGAATATCATATAATATTGGATGTCTTGTGTTGATAAATGACATGCAATTCATTTTAAAATGTAATGTATGATGGAGGAAATCATGTATTACTGTTAATACAAATAAAGCTGCATCTGATTATGCTATATGTTAGCTATTTGACAAAATCGTGTTTTTCTCTGAGGCATATGGTAAAGCATGGTAAATCGAAAAAAAAAAGACTAAACGTATTTATACTAAAGTACATAACACTGGCCTAGTGGTTTTTGGATATTTTACTGCAAAAATATTACATATTGCACCTTTAATACAACATTACTTGTTGTCTTTTTATTATGTGATTGAGGCTTCCTCATATTCAGATATGAAAATAAAGATACTAAAGTATACAATGGTAATCCTCAGACAGAATCAAACTTACAGGTCACCTACATTTTAAGTGCAACACGTAGGCGCACATGTAGCACACGTTCACCCCTCACCTGGTTTTATTTGTTGGCAAATCTTTATCTCGGTTGGCATGTCTGCAGTCTCTCTATACTGTCTAGAGCAGCTGTCTGCTTCACCAGTCTCTTATAAAAAGAATACTTGTAATCATGGAGTTTAGCTAATCTGACTCAGAATGCATTTGTGACAGGCTCTCTGGTTTTATGCCTGTATGCCAACATAAGAAGACAGGCTTTCATATGTTCTGAATTACACTACAGGATTAGACTGACTTGCTATCAGACCTTATTATCTTGACCCTGGATCTCTTTGTCATTCTATTCTTTTGTTAACCTAAACTCTTTACATGTGTTTATGGTTTTTATGTACTGTAATTTCTTCAAAATTACACAGTATTGATGCTGTAAAATCTATTAAATCCAAGTAGACACTGTCACATCTCTGTTTTCAAAGACTCTTATTCTGATATTAATTTTGTTCCATTGTCCCTCCCTTCTTGTTTTCTGTATATGTCTTGATTGAGTTCACCTGTGTCTTGTAAAATTTTCTCATTTAGTCTATGTATTTGTAGCCCTCAAATATTAGTTGTCAGTTCTTATTTTTAAGTTGGTTGTGCTTCCCAGTATTTCTGTTTTTTCTGAGTCTTTTTTTTAGTAAATTAATAAATTACTGCTTACACCTAGATCCACTCTTCCTCCACCAGTCCCATCCAGTTCCAAGGCTTCGCCTCCTTCACTGGTTCCACACAGTTCCTTGCTCATCCATGTCCTTCTGCTTCTCCGGTTCCACTGGTGTGGCCACAATCTTCTGGCCAGCTAATTCAACCATGGTCTTTGGAAGAGAAATTTGAACCCTCCCATTCCACGTCGGCCCTCCAAGCCCATGACTCAGCCATGTCCCTTTGACCCATTGGCTCCACTCTGGCTCCTCACTCCACCATGGCCTGTTATCCCTCTGGCATCACCAGGGTCTCTTGTCCTTATATCCCTGCCTTGGTCTGTCATCTCCTTGGCTCCAACATGGACTTAGGGGCCAGGGGCCTGTGGCTGTGCCCTCCACTATTTCGGCTCCACCGGGGTCATTCAACCGTCCAGCTCCATTGTTGTCCTCCCTCCCTGCGGCTCAGCTTGGTCTTCCAAACCCCCAGCTCTATCTTGGTCCTCCGATCCTCCAGCTCCACCATGGCCCTCCGGTCCAGTGGCATCACTCTGGTTCTCCAGCCCTTCAGCTCTAGCCTCCGTGACTCCGGTTCGGCCTTCGTCTCCTCAGTTCCACCCTGCACTGCTCTACTGTAGGTCTGTCATCTGAGTGATTCATTCCATGAACAGAAAATATATGTGAAATGTGCAGTATACATGTTGTGTATAATGGTTGAATTATGAACATAGTGTTATTATGAACATGGCCAAAAAGACCACTTTGAAATGTAATCATCATTAAGTTTCCATGACTTTCTATTTCTATTCAGTTTAGAGTGACTTGACTGAGATGGGTATAGGTGTTAATGCTCCCTCTGAAATACATGACTTACCAGGTCACAGACTGATATTATATCATTTAGGAGCAACGTGATCCATTTGGGGTGGAAAACTCAATAGAGGGGGATGGAGGATAGCTATTTATGTCACCTGCTATCTGTGAAGCAACATCAAAGAGAGAGAGAAAGAAAAGTAGAGAGACATGAGGGCTTTAAAAGCTGTCTTCTATTTATAGCTGCTCTGGTGTTTGCTTGGAAGGGTGCTCCATAAGGACAGACAGAGAGAGAGACAGATAATGAGGGGGTGGCTAAATGGCAGATGGTATGAAACTGAAATGGCAAGAGTGAAAGAGCATTGAGGATAAAGGGTTAATTTGGGTTACAGCATTTGGTGTGTTAGCACATTCAACATTTCAAATCTGGTTAAATTCATAATCACTTTTAGCCTTGTACTTTATATCAAAAGTCAAACATCTTTGCATTTTGTTGGGTTTTTTTTTCTTAAACTCTACTGCATTTAGCTGTAAAAGTTGACTTTAATAACACAGCAGGCAAAGGAATGGTTCAGTCACAGTTAGAGTCTATACAACTGTATGAAGGAGGTTTATCCAACAGTGTTAAATACACCAGACCGGACCATTTGGAAAACGTGAGTTAGAGTCCATCCACTTTGCCTTTAGCTGTTCTCAACACTAAAAAGTAAAGTAGTAGTTCTGGAAACTACGATGCAATCTTTTGAGATGGTGTCCTTGGCTTTGGCTTTTCATTGTAGGACAAAATGGTCCCTCACCAGCAACCCAATAGATAACACATTAAATTCCGACCAAACTACTTTATTGCCAGGATCTCCTACTTATTTGATGCATAAAAACCTGATGCAAACTACAGAATGAAAATCCATACAAATATCAGTTCCCAGCAGGTCTCTGAAGTGTTGGTCTGCAGAATAAATGGTTGGCTGAAGTGTTGGGGCATATAGAGAACCTCTCATTCTAATGTACCTTTCAAGGTATTTAATGATTTTTCCTTGTTAGGCATGATTGATAGGGTCTGATGATGATGTCTATCTTATGTAGGTATGTGACCCATTCTCTCATTGAATTCATGTCAATTGTAATAAAATTGGAAAGTGCTACCCTTGGGACAATGACAACGGGACTGGACCAAGGGCTGTGAAACTCCTTGATAATTCCCAGCTGTAATATCCACAGGACTTACACTGGCTTATCCACTTACTGCTGGGCATGTAGAATTTGAAACATATGTTTGTGGATGAGGGGCATCAACCTGTTAATCGGCACTCATGTCTCGTACATGCTCAGTAGTAGAGCATTGTGGGTAAGGTTGTGTGACCTGAATTAGTTTGGCCATATCTTCCCCTTTGCAACCTCTTTGTTATATGCATAGGCAGTTGGCAGGGAATAGTTGGCAGGTTTTATGTGCCCATCCTTCCCATCAATATGAGGAAGAGGGATTGCAATTCATGTAAACGTGAATGCAACTCAAATTCTGTCACTTGTTCAGGAAGTAACATTCGCATGCATTTTAGCCAATGGCAACTGTCATGTGTAAAAGATGACAGTGCTGAAGATTTACCTTTGAGATGGGCGCAAGTCAGCATGTAGTGTAATTTGCAAGATGTTATGCACATAGGCACAAATGTAATTCACTCTGCATACACATAATATCATCAAATAAAAAATAAAAAAAAACCTACAATGTATTGACCTGCATTAAAAGAGGCAAGTCCACAGGAGTTCTGAAACAAGATCAATGATACAGGGGTGCCGGGAACAATGTCACTCGGATTCGGACCGCAGCAAATGTGCCCAGTGTCTAATCCCTCTGAAATAATGTTAATATAAGTGATATGTGAAGGGTATGCCTTGCTGAGTGCTGGATCTTATCCCTGTGTCTCAGGCCAAGAGCAAGGAAACACCCTAGACAGATGGTCAATCCATCGAGGGATGACACACATACTCTCTCAGACATTTGGGCAAATAAGTGTTTTTGGATTGTGGAGAACCAAAGTACCCAGAGGGAGAACATGCAAACTCCATACAGAAAGGTCCCATGATTCAACAGGGACTTGAGTCGGTGACGCAACAGTGCTACTCACTATGCCACGATGCTAGGCATTCTACTTTTGATGTAACATGCTAGTAGACATACTAAGATAAGATTTCCATAAGCATATATTGTAACTCCTAGCTTTTATCGCGCTTTTTAGATAAATGTTTACATTCAGTAAAAACTATGTGAAGGTAATATCAATAGATCTGATGATGTTAAAAAATGAGTTCAATTACAAAGATGCGGGAAAGTTTCCTTTAAGTATAAAAAACTAGTAAAGCAGCCCGTTAAACTGCAGAAGGTGCAGTTTCATGTTGAATGTGAGATTACTGTCAAGCAGGAGGTCACCTGCATGTTATGAAAGAGATCTGAATCCAGGCTCAGAGCTACAATAGCAGGCTCTGTTCAGCCTAACCAGCCCGTCATCAGCTTTTATTCAGCAAGGGCCAGTAACAGTGTGGTGGAAATTAGATATATTAGCTTTAAAAGCTGGTTCTCATTACAAATGTCCCCACTCCAATAAATGTTGTTTGTATAAACACACAAGCAACTGAGGTGGTGCTGACCGACTTTTCATCTGGTGTGTATTTCACTGTGCTTTTAATATGTCATCCTAATTATTAGGCCTACCATGTACTGGCCAAACCTGAGTGCACATGAGTATGTGTGTGTGCGTGTGTGATCTGTGGAACCCAATGGAAGTTGCTAGACTAGCATATGCAGTGACTTGCAAGCATATGACCTGCATGCTGCCATCTTTGCTCATGGGCAAGTCATTTGAATACACAGCTACTTATGGCCTTCAATGGAGAAAGACGCTTTTGCCCCCAAAATGGTGTGATTACAATACTAATGGACCATGCTAACCAGCCAAACCTATTAGTTCACTTTCAAATGAAAATTTGCCCAAGTTTAATTGCCCTCAAGCATACATACTCAAATGTATATTTTATTCTTTCTGATGAACACAATCTGAGCTTTACAATGGCAGTGAACAAGGGTCACGAGTATGAGCTGAAGAAAGTGCTTCCATCTACATCCATCCATCCATCCATCCATCATAAATGTATACTCCACACGGCTCTGGGGGGTTAATAAAGGCCTTCTGAAGCGAAGCAATGCATTTGTGAAAAAAATATCAATATTTAACAAGTTATGAAGTCAAATATCTAACTTCTGCCAGACCGCCTTCTGTATTCAGCGTACAAATAAAGTGTAACACTCTTGCAGTTCAAAAAGCTTATTCAACTGACACGATGCTAGTTTACACTTTCTTCGTAACTTGAATACGATAACTATGACTTTAATTTATGTTTTATTTTATAGTTTAATATATAATTTTTATAGCTTCTTTTTCATTCTTGTTCTGTTCTGAATACCATTAAACTTAAAGGATTTGTTGTAGAGGGAACTACAATAATAATTTTGTTTTATTTATCAATAGTAAATATATGTTGATGTTAGAAAAAATTAGAAATGCTTTGGCAATACATTGTAACAATTGTCATGCCAATAAAGCACACTTTAAATTGACATATAAATTAATGTAATTGTTTGCAATTACAAGAATAACAGGTGTTTTTGGTGTAAAATTAATTTCTCTTTCATGAGAGTAGTTCTTCTACTTGGCCGGGTTATGTTTCTCCATTTCATAAACTCTAGGGGCGAGGCTTCCAAACCGTGAATTTTTAGCGGCATGATATTTAAATAAAGATTTTTTTTTTAGCCGCCACATTTATCAACCTATGTATAATTCATACGATGGGATTGCCAGTATACGAAAGTGTGATGAATCACACGTGAACCCTGTCGTAAGACAATTTATGCGCTCAGATCTGCGCTTGTTTCTACGTTAGATTGATAAATGAGGCTCATTCAGTCTAGAGAGAGCACAAGTAAGACGGAGCTCAAATTACTTGGAAAGACTGCTGAATCTTGAGACAGGCTCTTTTAAAATTACTATTTTAACTTGACATGGTACATGTCCAAGTACAAACACCAAGAGTTTAACTTCTGACAAGCCAGTCGTGACAAAAAATTATGTATATTTACCTGTTAGACCTACCTGAATATCTTAAAGCACTGTATACAAGGTTACATGTCATGAGTGTCTGTGGTGAAGGAGGTGCACAACAGGAATAGAAATAGTATTTTATAGCCAAACAAATACAGAACACAGCCACGTACGCAAATCATAGAAGAGAATAGACAAAGGAACTGGGTCAAAAGACAGGCACTGAATTAAAACACAACTAAATATATAACCCTGACAGTATGCCCCCTTCTGGAAAGGCACGTCCTTGCACCATACAAGGGTCCAACTGAGGAGGAAGGGCGGGGGCTCTGGAGGAGGACAAGAAACTGGAAATGGGCGAGACTAGACAAAGTCCAACACATAAGTCCATGAGGGAGTGGACGGTGGGAGGAGGCAAGGGGAAGCCTGGAGCAGGATGTGCCAGATGTTGGTCCAGAGACCGGCCAGGACAAAGCCCCAGTGTAGAGTCGAAGGAGGAAGGAGCCATGGTGTAGACTTGGCAGGCACCACCCTGGGGACGGCTGATGGAGACGTTGCCACTGGAGATAGAGACCCAGGTGGAGCAGACAAGCCAAAAGGCCTACATGACATCACTGGCACTGGAGACGCAGTGGCAAACATCCGAGGTGGAATCAGGGAACCATAGGACTAAGGCAGAGCCAGAGGGACAGAGGATGGAGGTGGAGCCAGGGGGAGGACGGAGCTATACGGAGCCAAAGGTGCAGGCAGGACGAAGACTGACCAAGGCGCAGCCGGTGGGACGAGGGAGCCTGGCGAAGCTGCTAGGACGATGGTTTCTGGTGAAGCCGAGGGAGGGAGGAGCCAAGGCAAAACCGACAGGTAGACAAGCTATGGTGGAGCAATGGGTACTGAGTCTGGAGGCGGAACCAGGGAATCCTCTTTATTGGGCAGAGCTGGTGACTTGAGGCTCTGAAGCAGATCCTCAACTGATGGTGTTGGAGATGCAGAGTAGCTGAATGGAACCAGCAGAGGTCTTTTGAGTTATGCTATCACAAGGGAGTATGCTTTGTTTGAAAGCTAGTTGAGACATATTGCAAGGAGGCAGGTCCTGACATAATTTTTAACAGAAATCAGCTATTAAAAGTTACAGATAACAGAAGAGAAAAGCAACTAAAATGATAAGGGGAAACAGCTAGAGTTTTGTGCATCAGACAGTCACAATTATCAATTTCTTGAGCCTTCTGTCATCAGTAGAAGAGGTACGACTGACTCATGCTCTCTATACAAAAGAGAGCTGCTACAACACCTGAAAAAAATCAGGAACTGCAGATGCTCCAAGGACACACACAGCTACTAAATGCGTCATAAATGACCCTGCTTCATTTCGATTATCATGCATGATTATGATGCAGATTGATTGAGATGTGGGTGTAAAGCACATTATAAAGGCTCATCACAGACAGTTATGCTATTATTTGGAAATAGCAGCCTGATCGAATGGATGCTGCGCTGGTCTTACTGCTGCATGGGAAAATGGCCCATCTCCATTTTTCCCCCTCTAAACACAAACAGAGAAGCTCCGCAACTTGATTCTTGTGCAATTTTCTCTCTGTGTTTCTCCTGTTACTTAATCTCCCAGTCGGACGCGAGTTTGGGAGAGACGAGGGATGCATGGAAAGTGCTGATATGTGTTTCTCACTGTTTGACTCAAGTTAATGGTTCTGTCAGGGTGCTGATCACAGCTAGGTACCAGATTCCACAGATCTGTAGGTTATGAACTGTCCTGAGAATGATTGTCAGCATATTCTAAATCACAGGACCAAAAAAAAAAAAAAAAAAGAAAAAAGAAAAAAAGAGAGATATCTCTTTTAAGGAAAAAAAAAAAAAACTAATATATATATATATATATATATATATATATATATATATATATATATATATATATATATATATATATATATATATATATATATATATAAAATACTTTTAAAAAATTATATGAAGTAGTATAAGAAACAGTAAACTATAACACTCATTTTTGCATTTTAGCAATTCAATAGAAAGGAGGTTTTTCAGTAAGTAATTTATTTGTGAAAATTGCATATAATATTAAAACTTGTTTTCAGAGAATTTATCTTTAATATATTTTGAATTAAGTTCATTTATACCTATATCACTGGATTTATGCTTAAAACAAGAAAAAAATTCTCTATCGTGCCGGTCTTCCGTGGCGGGTGGCTGGTCTCTAGATGTGGAGTGGGGCTGGTGTTGTCCTCTGCCAGGCCAATGGTAAACGGGGAGTTGTTATTTGCCATTTCGTTATGGATTTATACTAAATTGAAGGATTTATGCTTAAAACAAGAAAAAACAATCCCAGTGAGGTCAAGAAGATTATTGGCCTGTTCTGTGTCAGTTGCCAGGTCATTCTTCCCCCTAAGCTAGTATTCTGCAGTTCTGTTCTCCAAGTTGATTCTCAACAGCATCCCAACAAAAAACATAGAGGAAGAGCTTGCAGCTGGTTTTGCACTGATTTGCACAGAAAATAAGTTTGTAGTGTGCATCTACTAAGTTGGTATGGACATTTATTTATTATCCCAATGTATAAATTATAAATGTAAGTATATTATATTATGCATTTACGTAACTCACTTCTTGTGATTTGTGACCCTGGACAACAAAACCAGTATGTAGCAATAGTCAACAATACATTGTATGGGTCAAAATGATTGATTTTTCTTTTATGCCAAAAATCATTAAGATATTAAGTAAAGATCATGTTCTATGAAGATATTTTGTAAATTTCCTACCATAAATATATCAAAAATGTATTTTTGTGAGTGGATATGCATTGCTAAGGACTTCATTTGGACAACTTTAAAGGCGATTTTCTCAATATTTAGATTTTTTGGCACCCTCAGACTCCAGATTTTCAAATAGTTGTATCTCAGCTAAATCTATCTATGTATCTATCTATCTATGTATCTATCTATCTGTCCGTCCGTCCGTCCGTCTGTCTTGTATTGCAAATATATGAACATGAATGTGTAAATCAGGCCATAAATCCACTAGTGCATGGACGCTTGCTTTGGTGTTGCCACTTCTCATAGTCCTCATGCCATTCCCCTGCCACCCCATAAATAATTTTCTAGATCTGCCCCTGGCTTGGCTTAAGCCCCGTTTCTCAGATGTTTCTCCAACACCAGTCATTTCCTCTAGACTGTCTCAGTCTGACATCCGATTTAATGCAAAGACCTAAGTCAGAAATTACAATATGATTTTTTATAAATCCTATCAAGACCAAATTCTCCTGAGCTATGTCTCCTTAATTATGAAAGAACAAGATTTAACCAATTCCCAAATTTTCATCAAAAATGAAAATTCTGTCATCATTTACTCACCCTTATGTTGTTCCAAAACTGTTTGACTTTATCTCGCAATTATGACTTGTGAACGAACAATTGTGAGACATAAACTCACAATTGTGAGAAAAAAGTAAGAAAAGTACAACCCAAATTCCGGAAAAGTTGGGACTTTTTAAAAATGTGAATAAATTGAAAAGTAAAAGACTTTCAAATTACATGAGCCAATATTTTATTCACAATAGAACATAGATAACAAATGTTTAAACTGAGAAATTTTACAATTTTATGCACAAAATTAGTTCATTTCAAATCTGATGCCTTCTACAGGTCTCAAAATAGTTGGGATGGGGGTATGTTTACCATGGTGTAGCATCTCTTCTTCTTTTCAAAAAGTGTGAAGACATCTGGACATCAAGGTTATGAGTTTCTGGAGTTTTGGTGTTAGAATTTGGTCCCATTCTTGCCTGATATAGGTTTCAGCTGCTGAAGTGTTTGTGGTTGTCTTTGACATATTTTTCATTTAATGTTGCTCTAAAACCTTGATATACCTTTCAGCATTCATAGTTCCTTCCAAACCTTGCAAGCTGCCCATACCGTATGCACTTATGCACCCCCATACCATCAGAGATGCTGGCTTTTGAACTGCACGCTGGTTTCCAACAAGAATGTCAAATTTGGACTCGCCTGACAATAAAACACTTTTCCACTATGTTTTGCAAGCTAGAACCTTATAATTTCAAGTGAAAAATTATTATTTTTTTTTTTAAGAATTAGAAGATTCTATCTGCATTTGACCCATTCCAAAAATCCCCATTTTTCAAATTTGAGAGCATTTTGATATTTTACAGTTAGAATACATTTAGAGTCTATGTCATTTATGAAAGAGACTTCCCCATTTACTTTTTGTTATAAAACTTTGAAGCTCAGTATCTCAAAACTGCTCAGAATGCAGATAGAACCTTATAATTACAAAGTGACGAAATGCCTCAGTGTTTGTTTTTTTACCTTTCAATGGAATCAAGCCCCAGTGTGGTTTGGTTCCCAACATTGTCCTACAGATTAAATAAAGTTATGCAGGTTTGGAACAGGGTGAGTAATGACAGCATATTCACTTTTGGATGAACTATCCCTTTAAGTCAGGAAAAACACTCACCAAGAGCCAAATGTGAAATAAATTTCAAGTAAATAAGTTGAAATTCAATTGTAAAATCGATAGTCTGATCCTTGCTAATGCAAGTCATGGTCATGAATACATCTGTCAAAACATTGCTGTCTTCAAATTCTTCTTTCTTCAGAAAATCTAATGTATTTTTCTCTATAAATTTACATAGTGACACATGGACTATTCTTCACATCAAACCAACAAAGAAAATGTGGACACTGTTTGGACCATTTAAATTCTAATTAAGTAGAAATCATGTTTGAAGCATGCACAGCAGTCATGTTTGAAGCAATCACCATTGTGATTATGCCCATTTCTCTGAAAATGCTCTAACATTAACCAAGTGTGACCCTCCAGGTAAAACTATATTGCCTGATAAGTAGGTCTTGTAAAGTGTTACACATTAGATGACGCACATTAGATGATGTTGTCCTTGAATAGTAACCCTCTGAACCCTCTGAAGCAAATCACCATGTTATCAATCAGCGACTGTACAGGAAGCTTAAGCCAGTTGGTGTGGTACTGTATGATAGTGGCTCTATTGAAGGGATGGGTAGACTTTTACAGCCAGACCCGGAAAAAAAAAAAGATAAGATAATAGTTATATTAATAAGGTTAGAGGTTGCACAGAGTTTGTAGAATTAAGAAAGTGCAATCAAACAAAAGCACCACAGTCTCTTGCAGGTCTGGACTGCAGCAATATTTAAAGGATTAGTTCACTTAAAAATGAAAATTACCCCAAGATTTACTCAACCTCAAGCCATCCTAGGTGTATATGACTTTTTTCTTTCTGATGAACACTATTGGAGTTATATTAATAAATATCCTGATGCATCCAAGCTTTATAATGGCAGTGAATGGGAATATGGAAGGTGGTCTGGCGGAAGCTATTTTACTTTATACCTTGTTAAATAAGGATATTATGGATATTATTAAGTTTGAAGCTCAAGAAAGTGGATGGAGGCACTTTCTTGAGCTTCATGGTCCTGTTCACTGCTATTATCATATGGGATTTGAACCCAGTTCTCCACAAAATTATTACCTTTCAACCATCAAAAAAGAGTTACACCATTGATGTTTAGAGTAGAGTGGAAATTCAAATACAAAAAAAGCTAACTTTAGCATACTTTCAGAACGAGTGCTTAGTACAGAAATAATATACTTTAAAAGAATATACTTAAGTGCGAACTGAATGTAATGTTTTCTCACACTTAATTTCAAGTAATTCACAATTAAATGAAAATGCATTATAGTTTCAGTTTATATTAAATGCAGTTAGTCAAACTTAAATGATTAGTTATTTTTAAAATGAAAATTACCCCAAGCTTACTCACCCTCAAGCCATCCTAGGTGTATATATGGCTTTATTCTTTCTGATGAACACAATCGGAGTTATATTAATAAATATCCTGACGCATTCAGACTTTAGAATGGCTGTGAATGGGACCAAGGAGTTTGAAGCTGAAGAAAGTCCATCCATCCACACAGCTCAGTGGGGTTAATAAAGGCCTTCCAAAGTGAAGCGATGCGTTTGTGTACGAAAAATATCCATATTCAAGTTATCAAGTTATTCAAGTGTAACATTTATTAGATTTGAAGTGCACTATAAGTGTGTATTCAATAAAATTAAGCACATTTTGTCATAATAGTAGACTTCATGGATAATGAACATGGATGCATTTTAGTACACAGCTAATGACAAATATTAATTCTTAAGCTAATGAAATACATGATAATAAAACCTGTTCATCAAATGATTACATGTGTGTAAAACATGGTAAATAATGTCTGTTTATAGTTGTATCCATGCAGAACAAGCATAGCATAGCATTGTCCTCCACAGTTCAATTGCTATAAAGCTAACAGAAGATGTTTTTTTTATCATCTTTTAAGTGTCAGTAAGTGAACATTCCATATCTGACTTTAAATAGAATTCAGCAGAAAACCTATGACTGTGAGATGTTTCCAGCATTAATGGGCTCTAATGGCTCTACATGATTATGTCTTCCCCAGAAGCTTGAGGGGGAACACAGGGAAAACAAGACAGATGAGGAACACTTGTGCGTCTATACAGAGCTCATATGACTTTCCAAGAAAGCCTGGCAACAGAGAACTACTTAAGGCTGAGGGAACCTCTAATAGCCACCATGATACAAGAGACTATGTCCATATACATTTGAAAGAAAAAAATACATAAAAAATATGAAAGAGTAAATGGATCTTTGTACTTTTGCAAAAACAGATTGAATATGTACACTGGACAAAAACAAAACTTTCTTTTATCTCAAACTGACTTTGTACACTTAGATGCATCAAAAGATTTTAAGTTTTGTGGCTTAAAGAAACAGTTGGGGAACTATAAAATCAATATACAGTTCAATTTGAGTTCATTAAGTTCAAGCACTAATTAGTCTGTGGGCCAAATTATAGGCCTGAAAATACATTCAGAG